>NW_015555807.1:301010-315687 GCF_001515605.1 Sinocyclocheilus anshuiensis | reverse complement strand
TCTCCTCGCAAGATTTCTGACAGAGGAGTGAAAAGAATTATCAGAAGAGTTGTTCAAGAGCCAAGGATCACTTGTGGAGATCTTCAGAAATTAGCAGGATTAGCAGGTACAATTGTTTCAAAGTAAACAATAACTGATGCACTCAACTGCCGTGGCCTCTCACCACACTTGAAGCTCGTTTCAAGTTTGCTGTACAACATTTAGACAAGCCTGTGAAATACTAGGAGAATATAGTCTGGTCATATGAGACCAAAATTAAACTCTTTGGATGCCATAATACACACCATGTTTGGAGGTCAAATGGCACTGCACATCACCCCAAAACATCATGGTGTAGCACTGGCAAAATTCATATAATTGAAGGAATGGAAAATGGAAAAATGTACCGAGACATTCTTGATAAAAATCTGCTGCCATCTAGGATGATGAAGGAGGGTGGACAAGGGTGGACATTCCAGCGAGACAATGATCCCAAACACGCAGCCAAGGAAACTCTCAATTGGTTTCAGAAAAAGAAAATAAAGCTGCTAGAATGGCCCAGCCAATCACCTGACTTGAATCCAATAGAAAATCAATGGAAAGAACTAAAGATTAGAGTTCATAGAAGAGGCCCATGGAACCTTCAAGATTTGAAGACTGTTTGTGTGGAAGAATGGGCCAAAATCACACCTGAGCAATGCATACGACTAGTTTCTCCATACAGGAGGCGTCTTGAAACTGTCATTACCAACAAAGGCTTTTGCACAAAGTATTAAATACATTTCAGTAAGCATGTCCAATACTTTTTCCATGAGTCATTCCATTTTATAACACAGAACTTAATTTCTGAACTTGTATTGTTTTCTTTGCATGTATGGATTACTTGGATTGTTACCGACATCTAGTGAAAATTTCATGTCAACAGCACCTTTAGAAATATATCAAAAAAATAAGAAATCAGGAAGGGGGCCAACACTTTTTCACACCACTGTGTGTATATATATGAAGAGTTTGGTTCCAAACTGCGATAAACGCCATTTTCTTTAAAAAATTTAGTTCCCGCCAAAATTAGTATTGTATCTGGTTGGTATTGAAAAGTCAATTTTTAAGATATCCGCCGTGTTATTCTGTCATGTTTTCCCCCTATCTTTCCAAACCGCGACAAACGCCAGTCTCCCTTAACCGTGACAAACGCCAGTCTCCCTTCTCTGCAGAATGCGATACATCCGCTCAACCAATCACAGTGCACCATTCCACGTATTGTAAACAGTAATGGCAGCGCTTTGAACACACCCGGCATCCTAGTTTTTCTCATCTACTTTGTAATCAAGAAAGTAGATGAAGAATGAAGAATTTTGACGGCATCGATGAACCTGTGGTGGTTTCTGCGGTGGGGAAGAAACGTAAGCCATCGAAATCTGTCATGGATTTATTGCATTTTGGGGAAAAAATACGGCATGATGTCTAGCTTTTGAGGATCTTTTGGTCTACTTCACTTTGTCAGGCAGGTCCTATTTAAGAGATTTATTGATTGCGAACAGGTGTGACAGTAATCAGTCCTGGGTGTGGCTAGAGAAATTGAACTCAGGTGTGATAAACCACAGTTTTAACAGGGGGGCAAACACTTCTTCACACAGAGCCATGTAGTTTTGGATTTTGTTTTCCCTTAATAATAAAAACCTTCATTTAAAAACTGCATGTTGTGTTTACTTGTGTTATCTTTGACTAATATTTAAATTTGTTTGATGATCTGAAACATTAAAGTGTGACAAACATGCAAAAATATAAGAAATCAGGACAGGGGCCAACACTTTTTCACACCACTGTATATACAGATTTCGATAATATACAGTATATAATAACTTGTATATATACTTTAATAAAAATGTCACTTGCTTTGATAGTTTATGTAATGCAGTGAATTATTAAGCAGGACTTCACAGTATCCAAATATTTTTGGGACCAAGGCAGATTAACTATGATCATACATTTAGATTCAGCATGATTGAGAAAAGAGCAGACATTATTATAGGACATCAAGTAGCACTGAGAATCATGTTGTAGGCTGAGACGTACTTAAGCTCTCCTCTAAGCATCTTCAGTGTGTCAGAGTCCTTCCTCTTCAGCTCCTCACTGCGCTGTCTCTCCCGCTCTCTTTCTCGCTCCCTCTCTCTCTCTGCCTCCCTCTCTCTCTCCCGTGCCCGTTGCCTTTCTAGCTCTCTCCTCCTCTCTTCCTCCTCCTCCTGGTCCTCATCTTCCTCTTTCTTAACCTCCAGTCCTCCGTCACCCACGCTTTCTTCCAACATCAGTGCACCTGCCTCTCCACTCTGGCACTTCAACTGAAAAAAACAAAAAGAGTGACATTTCAAAGTGAAAGATATTTAGTTAAAATGCAACCATTTTCAAGAAAGAAACAGCCCACATATGCAATATCAGACGTGTAGTTAATGGTAGATTAGCAAGTAAAATGTAAAAAAAAAAAGTTCCCATCTGAAAATTCCGTTATCATGGGAAATAAAATAAAAAAACTGTCAACGGAGACCAGCATGAGCAATACCTTGTTTATTTCCATCTGTGTCTCACGAAGTTTCCTCTTATATCTCTGCACATCACCTTTCAGCTGATGATTATGGTTTTGAAGACTGCTGATTAAGTGTCTCATTTCTCTGTTTATTGGCCCTGGAATGAATAAGAGAGGTAATATTGAAAGAGAGAGATTGTGATGCTGATAGTCACTCAAATGGCACAATGACAGACATCTCGGTTTATGATGCTTAGTTAAAAGTAAACCCCAGCCAAAACAATGAACAATGAGAGAAGGGATGACAGGATACACCACCCCCGTAGATTTCCTCGCTGTAACCATGGTTACTTTAAAACAAATTGGCTTTGGGAAATTCACCACTAAGGAATCCCACCTAAACCTAAAGTCATGACAACCAAAACGGATCAAATAAAATCTCTTGTATGCGTGACGTTACCTGCTTGCTCATTGGCTGCAAGATTCTGTTCGAACTCGATCCGTAGCATTTCGTACTCCTTGCGCACCTGGGCCAGTGTGTCCTCTAGCTGAATGACCTCGGTGCGTAACTTTTTCTGAAGAGACAACTCATCACTCTACAAACAGAGAGAATGACATTCAAACTATCAGGAAAAAAAAAAAAACATACTCAGATATAACTACCAGCAATCATTTCTGTCCCATCATCACTCTTACCTCCATGTGCTCTATCTGCCGCAGGTGAGCGTTTTTGGCTGTAAGCAGCAGAGCTCTGGCCTCATCCAGCTGGGTTTTCACATGTAGAGACTCATTGTACAGCAGAGAGAACTGTGATTGGAGGCACTTGTACTCTGGTGTCTCCTTCAACACTTCCTCTGGTATATTCCTCAGATCAATCTACAAAGGGATACAGAGATCAGTAATATGTCATGAAAAATAAAAGCTTCCTGCTTCAACAGGAAAAACATTGAGACATGAAAGAAAGCTGTTCTCATCAAATAACGCGTTAGGGTCATTACTGGGAATTTTGAGCTGGTGTTGTATTCTCAGTAAACTCTACTACCTTTAGTTTCTCGCTCTCCCGAACAGCTTCCTGTAGCTCTTGCTGCAGTTTCTCAAGCTCTGCCATGCGGTTGTTGGCAAGTTCCTGGTTCTGCTCCAGTTCAGCATTCAGAGACTCAAACTGAGAGTAGAGAAATACTTATTAGACAAACTGACGTACAATAACAGACTGGAATAAGGTCTACACCATTCCAATAAACAAATATTTTAATTATATTTTTGTTAAACTCTATATATAGAAATGATTAAAAACGGTTTTAGGTAACAATTTTTGAACTACTACCTTCTGTATACTTAGTGTGATTTGACCACCGGGTAATCCACCTGAACTGCCAGTGGCATGGTAACCGGAATTAAGCTGATTTGGGAAAAAAAATAAATACACATTCAAGAAATCAACACAAAATACATAAAATTGTTAGAAATACCCCCTAATTCAAATCACAAACAGATTAACATCACTGCATCATAATATCGTGTCAAATTACTGTATGTTTTGCCTGTATGTTTCACTGGTACACTGTGTCAACTGTAAATGCCGCAGCAAGATTTGTAGTAGAATATCCTGCAGTACAATTTCCTTTCTCAAAGGAAGTACTGATAGATATGCAAATAACACATAACTAATATGATGGTAATGAATTTCAAAAGAAATACATTGCATGTAATTCATTGTATTATTGCTGAGATGAAGGAAAAGCTGACCTGCTCCAGAGCTTCTGCTAGGTGTTTATTCAGCTTCTGCTCTCTCTTTCGAAGTTTTTCAATGTCCCACTGCAGATCCTCCACAGCTGTTTCCATCTCAGACACTTTAGTCTCAGAACTTGTAACTTTGTCAATCAGTTCATTATACTGTAGAAGCAAAGACTGGTCTTAAGGACAGCTCAGGGTACAAGATACACATCTTTAAAAATGTGATAGGCAGTTTTATACTGATGCTTAAAAAAAAGGTTTTATATACTGTACACTCCCGTTCAAAAGTTTGGGGTTGGTAAGATTTTTTTTATTAATGATTTTATAAGTCCCTCATGCTCACAAAGCCATTACTCCGATCTTTAGTGTCACATTCAGAAATCATTCAAATATGCTGACATTGAGCTTAACAAACATTTCTTACTATGATTCTATGTTGAAAACAGTGCAGTGTAATATTTTTATGGAAACCTAGATACATTTTTAGGAGTTTTTGATGAATAAAAAATAAAAAACAGCATTTATTTGAAACAAAATCCTACTGTAACAAAGTCTTTACTTTTAATTACGTTAATGCATCCTTGCAGAATAAACATTTCAATTTCTTTTCAACACATACTGATACCAAACTTCTGAAAGGTAGTGCAACATTAATAAATATGAATAGAATAAAGTCAAACAAAACTAGGTAAAGAGATACCTCCAATGACATTTTGTGGTGTTTCCCTTGAAGGGAGTAAGCAAGATCTTGCAGTCGATTATGTTCCTCTAGAAGTGTGCGGTTTGTAGCAATTATCTCTCGCTGACTGTCATCCTCACAAACTGATAAGAACAAAGTGCACAAGTTTAGCATTTGTTCACAAAGCGATTAAACTAAAACTTCTAGGGATGCATTTTTCTGGAATAAACAGTTTGTACTTTGAGAATCACACCAAATGAAATGATATTTTACCAGCTGACTGCACTCGGGTACACAGCTCATCAATGGTGGTATGCAGACGGTCAAATATGCAGACCATACAGGCCACGGCGCCCTTGCTGAACTGCATTCTGTCCTGTAGCTGCAGTGTGAGCTCCTCCTCACTGCTGTTATCCAGAGTAGCCAGGAAAGACTTTGCGCTCTCGCTGAGAGTTGGTGGAGGGGCTTAAAATAAGACAATAAATAATATGAATGTGCATGATAAAAGCTGCTATGGACAGAAAAATCTAATCTTTTCTTCAAATCTAATATAATTTGCATATGCTTTGTTTCTTGAGTATCAGTTTTGATACTCAAGGAGGAAAAAAAAGATGCCTCAATTTTATTTAGAGGCCCAAACTGAGCAAAGATGAAATTCTGATAGATTATAAAAAAAAGTTGCTTCAGTCCAACAAGTGTTCATCCTGAAATATTACTAACAATATAAAAGTTATTCTAACATTTAGTTGATAAAAATAAGTACAAATTTCACAGCAAAAAGACATGACCTGATAGAGGACATAGTTAGAATTGTACAAAAGGCCTTTTTTTGCTAATAAATAAATAAACTAGGCAGAGTGAGCGTGTTCTGTTTGACATTTCATGGAAATTCGGTACATATCGTGAAGGTAGCTAAGCTACTGGGTCAGATGATATCATTTCTACAGTTATGGAGTGGTCAGAAGTTAAGCTAGATTAAATAATTAACTTTGACATAACATCAGTAAGAGCATTTTTAAGATCAATAAGCACCAACAGTAAAACTTGGTTAATAGTTGCTAAATATACGGAGTGCAGAAAGGTGTTCTCATTTTAACCTAATGACAATAGAAAATCTGAAGGGGGTTAAAAATGTTTTTAAAAGTTTTGAAATAGATTTGTCAGAAGGCTAAAGTAAGTGCTGTGAAGGTAAAGAGAATGTGTGCAAAGAAAGACAAAGTTTGTTGGTTAATCAATTGAAAGTAGGACCTCTGAGTTCTAATTGTTTGGTTTATGATGGTCGAAGTAAGTAGGAGATGAAGTAGTAGAATAGTTGGGTATTTTGGAAGGCTTTTTCACTTTGGGGAAGAGTTTGAACAAAGCTTGAGGATGTTTGTTTTTGTGATAAGAGCACATCACTAACAGTAGGGGAAATAACTCTGAAAGTTTAAGGGTTTAGATGCAATGCCGACACTAATCTCACTGTTAAATTATGATAACTGCTCAAGATGTAGCACGAGCAGAGAGAGCTAGCCTCAAAGCCAGTGTGAATCTTGATTTACAGTCTAAAACCTCCAAGAAAACCTGTAATAGCTATATTTATATATTATATAAATATTTATACCATATATTTATAATAATACCTGTAAATTATATTTTGAGGAGTTGAAATCTTGCACCCTTTGTTTTTATCAGCTTGAAAAACAACAGCTGAGTGGGAAATTATCATCTTGTCTCAGACTCTGAGAAAGAACTTTTACAAAGTTCAATGACATGTGAAATTAGTTATTTTTGAGAGATTTCTATGACACCTATGGTTTTTAGTAATTAACGTTGCTAATGGGCTTTGGTCAATGCTACTAGCCATTTTTGGGTTTAAAGAGGTCATATGATGCGATTTCAAGCTTTTCTTTGTCTTTGGAGTGTTACAAGCTTATTGTGCATATATAAGATCTGTAAAGACGCAAAGATTAAAATCTCAAACCCAAAGAAATATTCTTACTAAAAGTTAAGACTCATCCACGCCTTCCTAAAATGCCTAATTCAAACACAAATCTATGTCACTGTGTGGGAAGAGTTACATAACACCGCCCAAATGTTTACGCAAAGAAAGAAGGGGAAATTTTTTTCTCGCTGTAGTATTGTTGCTGCCGCCACCATGGAAGCTGATATTCCAAATATGGTAGAGGGTGTAATATTTCCGCCACACGCTTGAGGTATTCAGCCAATCACAACACACTGGATAGCTGGCCAATCAGAGCATACCACGCTTTTCAGAACGATGAGCTTTGTAAAAATCGACATGTTTCAGAAAGGTGGGGCAGAGAGGACTACAGACTAAAAGTCTTGCTCTCAGTTAATTTGGTTGATCTAAAATGTGAGTTAACATTTCCGTCACACGCTTGAGGTATTCGGCCAATCACAACGCACTGGATAGCTGGCCAATCACAGCACCCCTCTTTTTTTCAGAACGATGAGCTTTGTAAAAATCGACATGTTTCAGAAAGGTGGGGCAGAGAGGACTACAGACTAAAAGTCTTGCTCTCAGTTAATTTGGTTGATCTAAAATGTGAGTTGGCAAATGGCAAAGAGCTAATGTCTACACGGACTTCCGTTATGCCTTTGGTGTTGTGCAGGACTTTGGAGCAGGTTGGCAGCAGAGTGGTTTCCTCACTAGGAGGTGAGACAGATGAACGCATGCTGACTAAGCAGCAGTGGTTGCCACCGCATAAACGGCAGAAATCTTCACTGCTCAGGGATGTCATTTGCGCACTGAAAGACCTCACTCACAGCTCAAAGATAGAGCCAAGATGCAAATCTGTGGATTTGATTGATTCTAAATTATCAGATGGATAATAGACTTGCTTTCTTTTCTGGTCACACAGATACACAGTGTGTGTCTGTCACTAAGGCGTTCTAAAAGTGTTCATATTTAAACAATATGGGGCAAGGGATTTTAGGAAATGCGGAAGAAGTTTACGGATGTGTGGTGTCAAAACACAATTTGGCAACCCTATTCTATTTAGTTGGGAAAACCTGCACCCTCAGGGCTGTTTTGTGAATTTGTGATTTTAACTCTTTATGAAATGCCAGGGTTATTGGGATGTTTTTGGTTATAGTCAGCAAAATGTTTGCAATCAATAGGCACTGCTGTCTTAAAGGCTAAATATTGGTTTGAGACATCATTGCCAGATGGGAATGTCAGACACTACTGATTCTGATTGGAGAACACACTTTAATGGTAAGGTATGTCAGGAAGGTGCATCAACTAAGTACTGAGTAAAGGGTCTGAATACTTATGTAAATGTGATATTTCAGTTTTTTCTTTTGAATAAATTTACAAACATTTCTAAAATTCTGTTTTCACTTTGTTATTATGAGGTACAGAGTGTAGATTAATGAGAAAAAAATGAATTTAAACAATTGTAGTATCAGGCTGCAACATAGCAAAATTGAAAAAAGTGAAGGAGGTCTGAATACTTTCTGAATGCACTGTATGATATAATATAATATAACAATGTAATATGTAAGGGATAATCAATGGCTAGCCGTGCATTAAAGGATTTTAAATGCAAGACGTGGAGGCAAAGAACCGCCTGACACGAAGCGCATTTAAAATCCTTTAATGCACGGCTAGCTGTTGATTATCTCGCTTATTCCATGGTCATTTGCCAAGTTATAGACAAGTTAAAACTAGTATTGCTGTTTGCAGCACAATATTTGACCGAATGGGTAAAAATGACAGTTACGGCACGTTAACGCTAGCATTCTGCCCGCTTCAAATCATACACAGAGATGAAATAGTGCGGTAAGACCACATTTATTTGAATGAATTATAGCATGTATTTCAATTAATTATCGATCGATCGTTTGAGAGAGAGAGATGACAGTTGTGTGTACCTGCATGCTGCGTGTCACTCAAACAATTACTTCAAAAACAGCAATTTTACCACCTCGTTGCTGGGGAATATAATGTAGCGATCTACTATCTAGGCTATTTTATTAATGAGAATCACGGGGAAGCGTTGACAACAAGTTTGTGTGTGTGTGCAGTGCAATCAGCGATCTCTGACCTCTCTCTCTCTGTGTGTGTGTGTGTGTGTGTGCGAGTGATGCGTGTTTGTTAGTGTGCATCAATTAAAGCAGCGCATTAATATAGAACGGTGATTAAACTGACTTGAAACTACATGTGCATTAAACTGCATGCCTGCCAGCCAATCAGAATCCAGTATTCAGACAGACCATGGAATAAATAAATATAAGATACACTCACTCTCTGTGCACTATATAACACTATAAAAACTTATAGACTTTGGTAGATGTAAACATGTTACAATGTTAACCATTGTTAACAGACTGTGTCGTCACAATAATGAATATGGGACTGCTGATATAAACTTCCTGTATTTTATGTACAATAAGCAGAATAATTACAACATATGGTTAGAAAGCATGAAGCTTGCGGTGTCAGAACGCCAGTCTATCAGTCAAATCCGCGTTATGACAACGACGTCTCAGATAATCTGACGGCAGATAAAACTAAACGACAAATGAATAAGAGATTGTTACAAAAGTGCGCATCAAATACACTAAACACAGAATCTCTAACGCCAGAACAGACCTCACTGATTCACCCACGTGACGTCACATAAACACATCTTCTTCTTTTCCTTTTAATGGCGGCTGGCAAACCCACTTAAAGGTGCAAACTGCCACCTACCTGCATGACAGCTGACGTAAAATAAGGATTGGGCTAAGGAGAGCTGATGTGATCACTTAAAAATCAAAACAAAAAAAAAACGCTTGATCGGCCCTGATCCCGATCATTGAGATTGGCTTGAGACATCCCTTGAATAAATCAATCAGACAACAGAAGCATGTAGTAGATTGAGTACAACAGGTTTTTCAGCAAGTTTTGATCGTGTTGATAATTTAGAGGATTTCAAAATGTGCATGTCAAATATGAAACAGTAGGCTTTACAGGATTAATAGCATAACTACATAAACTTTGATTATCAACATGATCAAAACTTGCTGATAAACCTGTTGTACTTGATCTATAACATGCTTCTGTTGTCTAATTGATGGTTTATTTTTTTTAGCATGTAAAAGGCCTTTGGCACAATTCTAAAAATGCATTAGTTTACATATTTGTAGATATACAGTGTATTGGAGTCTAACTCCTTGCATGTTTACCGGGAATTCCATCCTGCACTGGTTCATCAGCTGACTTCTCCACAGAGTCAGGAAGCTGCTGTTGCTGCTTTTGCTCCTGCATCTGTTCCTTTTCTTGCACTGGTTGTTGCTGTTCTTCATACACCGCCTCAGCTGAAGGTGGAGGCTGGGGGAGGCCATCCTCACCTTCAATTGAAGCTGGCAAAGGAGCAGAAGGTTCAGGACCAGATAATGGGGCTGCAGCAGGAACTGGGATGTCTGGAACAGGAGGGGTGGCAGGGGTCTGGACAGGTGCCGCTGTGTCCTTAGACTCCACACGTTGCAGCAGTTCATGGATATTTTCCTCAAGCTGTGAGAACAAAGTTCAAATGAGCCCGTTTTTCTACTCATTTTTGTATGCTAAAGCAATACTATTAAAAACAATAAATGATCAATTTTACTGGAAAAGCTTAATATTGAGGTCTGTGATAGAGGAGAATGAGTACAGCATTGGAAGAAAAGAAGAGTGTTGAACCTGAGTCCAGCAGCGGTTGACGATAAGCAGGGTGGTGTCATCAGTTGCCTGCCTCTTCTCCAACTTCTCAATCTTCTCCCTCAACTCATCCTCCAAAGCCTGCCTCTGTTCAAGCCGTTCGCAGAGCTTCTTGTTCTTGAATTGAATGACCTTCATGTCCATCTCCTCCTGCAAAGGACAATTTGGGGCAAAATTACAGAAGCTTCAACACGTCTATATTGTCTACAAAGGTTTTCAAGGTTATGACTGAAACATACACTACTATTCCAAAGTTTTGGGACTGTAAGTTTTGTTTTAAAAGAAATTAATGATTTTATTCAGCAAGGATGCAATACATTGACCAAAACTGTGACAGTAAAGACATTTAGAATGTTACAAAAATGTTCTATTTCAAATAAATGTCTCTTTGATTCATCAAGGAGTCCTGAAAAAAATGTATCACAGTTTCCATAAAAATATTACGCAGCTCAACAGTTTTCAACGTTGATAATAATAAGAAATGTTTCTTCAGCACCAAATCAGCATATTAGAATGATCTCTGAAGAATCATGTGACAGTGAAGACTGGAGTAATGGCTGCTGAAATTTCAGCTTTGCCATCAAAGGAATAAATTACATTTATATTTAAATGGAGTTATTTTAAATAATAATAATAATAATGTTTCACAATTTACTGTATTTTTGATCAAATAAATGCAGACTTGGTGAGCATAAGAGAGTAAACAACACAGAAATCTATATGACCTATATGACATTTTTAAAGGTAGTGTATGAGGTTTAACTTGAGTGATTTTTTTATGTTCATGTTAAAAATCTACATTCCAAACACACAAAATATTCCATGTCATCTGCACCTGACAGCTACAAAGCATTTTGTTTTGATAGCAGAATGAAACGAACCGTAGAAGAAACTCCTCCAATGCGGATGGGCTCGATGAGAGTGGTGGTCGTCTTCTCCTCTTTCTTCAGCTTTTTTTCAGGAGGGCCAGGGGGACTATCCCCTCCTGTGGGGCGCTTCCCACCCCCTGCACCAGACATGTTTCCCTACAAAAGTCACGCAGTGTTACACATAATTTTGAAAAGATTATTATTATAATATCATTTAGTACTACAACACGGGCAAATTAAATGGTGCTCATCAATTTCAGAGGTAGTCTTATTAAACTGTCTAGTATAACCTGCCATCATTTAATCACCCTCATGTTGTTCTAAACCTTAATGCTTGACTTTTGTGGAACACGAAGGGAGGTGTTAGGCAGAATAACAGCCGCGGTCATCATTCAACTTAATCGTGCGGAAAAAAGATGCAACTGAAAGTGAATGATGGCTGACACTGTCACTTCTAATCATTTCGCACAACACCTCCTTTTGTGTTCTACAGAAAAGCAAGTCATATGGATTTGGAATAACATGAGGGTGAGTAAACGATTGACAAATTTTTCTTTTAGGGGTGAACTATCATTTAAAAATAATAATATTACACTGAAGAACTAAATTGCAAAGACAGCTATAAGTACTGATAATTTTAAACAAAGACACTCGTACAGAGATTTTGCATAGATAATATTTACCTAACTGGCATAAAATAGGCTTTACATAGTCAATATATTAATATGTTCCCCCTTAACAAAACGAAATGTTTAACGATATCAAAAGCAACTGTCGCTTAATTCACGAATATGAGATTTTCTGTTATATTAATGCTGGCTAACGACGGCGATCTAATTTTTATTTTAATTCCTTTTTATAATGAAACAAACAATAAAGAAGCTATAACAATCATTTTGATCACATTACATAATACTTGGAGTAAAATATAGTTTTCTACGTTAATTTTAGGCAACCATGGCGCTTTGAGTGAGGTTAGCTTCGATGCTAGCTAAAGCCTAGCAAGTGAGCTACAACCGTCACAACATGGGCCTTTTTACATTATAAATTACACTGTGGTATAACTATACGACGTTTGTCATACGACAACGTTTTAGCTCCCTCGCCGTAACAAATGTGTATTAAAATATATTTATGTTAGTAATTTTCTTTGCACCCAGAAACAAACCTCCGCTCCGGTCGGAAACAGGAAGAAGAGTAGGATATGTGAAGACTGACACTACAGGAAAAAATATTGTCTATCAAAATAAAAGTGAGCGGGCATAGACAGGCCCTCACGTATGTTGAAACGTTTTTGTTTGAAGCACTCGTACCTTTTTGGATATTTGTTGTAATCACTGATGTGTTTGCTCGAAGTGAGCGATTTGAATAACGTATGGTTGGGGACTCTTTCGTGCGGGTCTGATGCATTACGTCACTTCCTCTAAATCGCAGGGTGAAAATAAAAGTTCGTAAATGTTGGCTTTAAAATTAATTGATTCCTTGATTCGCAGAAATGTAATTAAGGCAATGACTATTTCCCCCCGTTTTAGTCTTAAATTTAATATAAAAAAATAATTAATAGCTTGCACCTTCGTGTGAAGTTTTCGTTCGTGGGGTTTAAGTTTTTTTTTTTTACAGAATTAGTTGCTAGGATACGATGCAACATATACAGGCGGTTTAGATCAATATTTTATAGAGCAGCTTTTCAGACTGCCAGGGGGAGAAATGAGGCATTTAGACAACATCAGGGTAAACGCGTTACTTTTTCAGTAGTAAATGGTTTTTGTACATTATTCGTAATCGTTTTTTTTTTGTTTTTTTTTAGGTTTCTCAGCCTCGAAGATCACGGGTGCTGTTATGGTAAGGTCCCACAATATGAAGGTAAATCCAGTTCAGTTTGCGCATATTCAGACACACAAACATCCTAAAACTCTTGCTGATTGCATTTCTAGGGCTGATCTGAAACACAGTGACATGGAAGAGATTGAGAAGAGCAATTCCATACCAGAGATCGAAAGGTTTACCTTTATATTATATACTTTATGTTGCCAAACAAAGATATATTAAATTGTTTATTTAAACATTCCATCATAAATTGTTAGTTTTAAACAGTCCATCATGTATAAATTAGTGTGAAAGTCACATTATAAAAAAATAACAGTTAAAAACCGACACCCTTTTTAAATCTTTCAAACTTTCTATCCCTTACTAAGCAGTGGCTTAATAAAACGTTAACTCTTTATTGATAGGCCTATATTAGTAGGCAACCTGCTATTTTCCCTGCAACTGAATAAATAAACAAATTATAACGAATTAGTTTAAATCAGGGTTCCTCGATAGGCGTCCTACATCCGGCCTGTGAGAGAAAAAAGTTTGGCCCGCGCTAATTTCAAATAATGTGGCATGAAAATTCAAACGCAGCATCAGAAAGCTACATTAACTTACATCGTGTCTACACCGGACGCGAGCGGTGCGGCGCGACGCAATAACATACAAGAACTCGATATAATCAGTGATGCTGTCTTGGATGTGGCGCGACACGACAAATCCCCGACCGTAAACTGCTGACTCGTTCTGTTTATAACGTACTGACACAACGTTCAAATGATTTGCAATGCTTTGTCGCGTCCAGTGTAGATACGATGTGACAGCAAAACATGGCGAGTGTGTAGAGAAGAAAAGTGGACATGGAAAATAGATGATTCAAATGTGAATGGACTGAACAGTTTTGAGTGAGTGACTGACTGATATCTTTGTTATGGAATACACGTGTTGGTTCGCAGTGAGTTCACAGTTTTAACGTACAAGTTTGCTTTAATTTATTTTCAAGATCTGAGGTAAAATATCTATTGTTGCTTTCACTATGGCTATAAAGATAACGCAAAATAATATTCAAACTCACACTAGACACTTTTAACATCGAATAAAGCACATAATCATTACCTGAGATTATCACTGTCATATTTAGTATGTTGTTCCTGCCGCGACGTCGCAGAAAATAAAAACCGTTCCTAAAATAGAATCCCATGTCGCTTATTTTAACGTGTTGTGTCGCGGGTGGTTAGGACAAAAACTACAAGGAAAAGATACTTTTTTATCGCGACGTGTCTGGTTGGGACACACGGTGTTACAGTTTGATCCCCCCAAAAAAATATATGCATACAAATATTTATACTGACAAATCTAATAAATGAATCTGCAATTAGGGAAAGTGGAGAGAAGAGATC
>NW_015555807.1:258171-297859 GCF_001515605.1 Sinocyclocheilus anshuiensis | reverse complement strand
CTTTCACTATGGCTATAAAGATAACGCAAAATAATATTCAAACTCACATTAGACACTTTTAACATTGAATAAAGCACAATCCTGAGATTATCAATGTCATATTTTGTATGTTGTTCCTGCCACGACGTCGCAGAAAATAAAAACCGTTCCTAAAATAGAACCCCATGTCGCTTATTGTCACGTGTCGCAGTCGAGGGTGGTTAGGACAAAAACTACAAGGAAAAGATTCGGCCCTCGGTGAAAACTAATTGAGGAACCCTGGTTTAAATGCTTAAGCTAGACAAAAGAACATTTTGCTACCCTGATGACCCTAATAATAATTGATGCATGATGTTCAGTAACTTACAGGTATTACATGAATGCACATTGTCTGCTTCCCCTCTAGGATTTTGTGCTGTGCATTATTGGCCTCTGATGTGGCTCAGCCGAAACTGAGAGTACTACTTGAGCTGTACACAAATCTTGTGTTGTTCTGCAAAGAGCAACATTTTAACAGGGAACAAACTTCTGTACTTATCTCTATGATCAAAAACGTACATCAGTTTAACACAGGTAATGCACCCATAGTACTCATAACTTGCTTAATAAAGTACTTAATAAAGAGTTAACTGTATAGAATTTTGTACAAGAAAATATAAACACTCTTTCTTGTCAACCTTTCAGAAACGTCCCTCAATAACACAGATCACTGTTTGACCTACTGCAGTGAACTTCTGCTTTGCCATTCAGTCAGGGTATGTACATATACTACTGTTCAAACATTTTGGGTCAGTAAGATTTAGTTTGAAATTAATACATATATTCGGCAAGGATGTATTTTAATCAAATTGATCAAAAATGACAGTAAATACATTTATAATGTTACAAAGCATTCTGTTACAAATAAATGCTGTTCACATTTAAACTTTCTATTCATCAAAGAATACTGAAATAAAATCTGTTAAGCATATTAAGCAGTATCACCATTTTTAACATTGATAATACTAATAATGTTTCTTGGGCACCAAATCAGCATATGAGGATAATTTCTGAAAAATCATGTAACAGTGAAGATTTATAGTAAAATTCAGTTTTACCATCTTATGTATGAATTACATTTTAAAATGTTAAAATCAGTTATTTTAAATTTTAATATTTTAATTGTTTTTACTGTATTTTGAACAAACAAAAGCGTAAAATATATCTTTCAAAAACATTAAAAAATTGTACATACCTCAAACTTTTGAACAGTAGTGTAGATCTTATATCTGCATAGAAATTTTTGTGCTGAAACCTCTTTTATTCTTTTCCCCATTAAACACAGAGGCCTCCTTTCAGTATTGACCTTTTCAGCTCGGAGCAAGTGACACAAATTTTGTCCTATTTCATCAACACATATATGAGACATTATTTTTTATACAAATACATTTTTACCCCAGAGGTATGTATGAGGCTGTAAATCTGTCATGCCAAATACTGTGCGTAAATTAAGTATTAATTTATGTTAACAGGAAAATTAATGATGAACTTTATGACCACTTTCTCTTGCATGGTAAAGGTACAGCTGGATATATCTTTGTCATATATTGGAATACCTGAGGATACAGCTATAGAGGAAACTGCCCAATCTGGTACAGTAATGCACATCTGATTAAATAAAATATACCTGTAGCATACAACTGAGAATTGAAAGCATATATGGTCAATTGTTGTTTAAAGAAAGTGTTGCAGATGGCAAAAGAGAAACTGAGAGGGAGACAGAAATGGATGGAGAAGTTCAACAAAGTGCTGCACTTGAAATGACGGCTACAGAGACAGACAGTCTCGAACAAGGTACTAATATATTAAAGTTTATCAACAGGCTTACAACAGGTTTAATTGAATTTGAAGTAAATACGACAACTCCAAAAACAAATGTGCAAGCTTGCACAAGGCATTAGCTCTAAAATATATTTTTGTTAATACAAATCAATAAGTTAATCCAGCTCCCATTTGACAAATTATTATTAATGAAAAATTTTATAATTTATGTTTTTAATTTATTATTTGTTTTCAAAACAGAATAGCAACATTTAAATTAAATTATTATACAGTATGCCCAATTTCCACAAAACACAAAAACTTTTTTTTAATTTAAAATTTATTTTAGTAATTTAGAAAACCTGTAAATACAAGTGGAAGAGATAAAAAAAAAAAGTGATCACATATTATTGAATGCTTTAATATGTAATAATCACTACATACAACAAATAAAACAAATATGTGCTTATGTTTATATTATGGTTTTTTTTCTTCACACAAGGGTCTTCTCTAAAGTCTGAGCTAAGGACCATTGTTCAAAAGGAAGTGAGGGATGAAGTGATGCGTTTGACTGCTCAGCTACAACAACGACTCCAGGACAGTGCTGATCAGCTAAATAATGCCATTAGTAAAGTGGAGACCAACATTCAAGTTAAGAAGTAAGAAAATATGTCCCACTTCTTTAGTTTTGGAAACCACTCATTTAAAAAAAACACAAAATACAGTAATTATATATATTATTCATATATGTATACCTGTTTAGAATTAGTACAGTACCTTGATGATGAATGGATAATGTCTGATCGACTGTGATAAAAAGAAACAAGTGGTACACATAATTTTGTAAGGATTAAAAAAAAAAAACTCTCAGTAGGGTTATGTAACTGTAATGCTATGTTTCAAGTATGCTATCCTTTGTATTGAAAGTCTTGAAGTCCACCCCACATTGTTAAATATTCCCTGTGCATCTATGGTTTAGTCTTCAACAACCTGGAATTGTTTTCGAAGCATAAGAATTATAATAAATTCAAATACAATCTGCTTTGTGGAAAAAACTGTCAAAGGCTAGAGAGCTTGAATAGGAGACAAGCTCTGTTAGGTAATTGTGAATACGAGTTTTTTTTTTGGTCCATATAATAAGCAATATCAGACGATACCACCAATAAGCATGTGACAAAACTATACATTTTAAAAACGTAAAATCCACAGTGAGTGATTAAAATGAGGTGACATGGCCTGCTGCTAAAATCAAAAGCACCATCCATCTTTAAAGACAAAAAAAAAAAACATCTATAAATAGTTGTGTTTTGTGCGCCTTTTGCAGAGGCAGTCTACAGATCCTTACTTAGACATAAACAATAAACTGTAAATTGACAGATGAGGGATATCTTTAGAAACAAAAATATGACCTTTAGTTTTCAAGGTCTTCAAGGCCCAGTAGAATGATTTTAGCCGTGTTCTGGAATAGAGCAGCTCGGTTCTGTTGCTCCCCTTTCTTGACCCAGTGTCCATATATGCGGAAAGCACAGCCGTCGATCAGCTTGCGCACACCGCGGATGGAATAGGGGTCTCTTGCTAGGAGCTCCTTTGTTAATGGTCTGGCTCGGTAGTAGCGGCACTGCATTCGTATACAAGCTAACACGGTCAAGATCAGGGCCTGAAAATGCAAAGAACAATTTGGAATTTGTTTCTGTTGTGTACAAAAAAAACAAAAACATTACAATTTTTTTAGATTTAGATAATTTTTTAATAATTTAGAAAACCCTGTAAAGACAAGTGGAAAAAAATTTGGTAACACTTTAGAATGATGGTCCGTCATTAATCATACGCTACTGTCGAAAAGTTTGGGGTCAGTATGATTTTTTAAAAATAAATTAATACTTTTATTCAGCAAGGATGCATTCAATTGTTCAAAAGTGACAGTAAAACATTTATAATGTTAGAAAAGATTTCTATTTCAAATAAATGCTGTTTTCTTTCATCAAAGAATCCTGAGAAAAGTGACATTTTTTACAAAAATATGTTCCAACATTGATAATAATAAAAAGTGTTTCTTGAGCACCAAGATGGCTGCTGAAATATTAAACCATTCTGACATCATATTTCACAATACTACTGCTACTGTAATTTCTTAAATAAATGCAGTCTTGGTGAGCATAAGAGACTTCTTTCAAAAACATTAAAAAAATCTTCGAATGGTAGTTTATATAAATTAAAAAAAACAAACAAACACACACCTTAAATGTCTTCCTGGGGCTAAAGAGCCGCACATCCTCCTTTTGGTACTGACGGAAGAAAGGATGAGCTAAAGCTTGCTCAGCCGTTAGACGAACTGTGGGTTCCACCACTAAAAGCCTGGAGATCTAAGTGTATTTAAGCAGAGGTGGACAGTAATGAAGTACATTTGCTTGAGTATTGCACTTAAGTACACTTTCTGAGTAACTGTACTTTATTGTTTGTAATGCTGAGTATTATTTCTTCTGGAAACCTATGACTTTAACTTCACTACATTTGAAAGACAAATATCGTACTTTTCACGCCACTACATTTCTATCAAGGTCCTCGAAGTAGAAAGAGGTTAGCAGCTTTGAAAGTCAATGGGTGATTTTTTTCTTCTTTAAAATGTGATTTTTTGACAGCCTATCGATAATTTTTCTTTTAGGGTTACGTGAAGTGATTTTCCAGCATTTTTGAACATTGACTAGTTGAAAATGTGATATTTATTTATAACAATTCAATAATAAGAAGTTAATATTGTGGTATATATTAGACAAAATATTGTATTGATTTTGCAAAATTGTGTAAACGAAAATATTACCTAGAAATCCACAGAGCAACTGTTGTGCGTCTCCTAACAACGCACAGTAGGTGTTTGACTTGAAGTAGCAGTGCACAGAATGTTCTGTGTATGACATCAAAGTACTACGAGAGTGATGTCGTCAAATAAATCTTGCTGTTTTGCTTTTTTGTTAAAGCAGTGTTGTTTTTGTAAAGTTATACAGCTACAGCTGTGTTGCTGGGTTTTAATGCAGGTTTAATTTTTTTCTTATCAGTCTGCATTTACAGCAATTTCACTGTCAACTCAGTTCAAATGTGGATGAATGGCTACATGTAGATGTGTGCACACACCGCTAGAGCTGTATGAGACCACGACCATGCTGCTTTTGTCGGGGTGGGTAGGCTTGTTAAATAAAATAGTTTTTTTTTTGTCAACTCGTTTCATTTCTAACATTCTACATTTCAGTTTTTAACACTCTAAAAGCTCTTTACTCCAAAGATACTACAGGCTAGTCAGTGTATTCAGGTGTAATATATTGTAAGTTGCTTCAGAGGCATAAGGTATTGCAAGTATTACATACAAGAATAATAAAACAATGCATTGACATAAACTTAAGTACTTTTACTTAAAGAGTTCACCCAAAAATTCTGTCATTAATTACTCACCACTCAGTTCCAAACCCGTAAGACCTTAGTTCATCTTTGGAACACAATTTTAAGATATTTTTGATGAAATCTGAGGGCTCTCTGACCCTCCCATAGACAGCAAGGTAACTACCATGTTCAAGGTCCAGAAAAGTACCAAGATGATCGACAAAGTAGTCCGTGTGACATCAGTGGTTCAACTGTAAAGTTACGAAGCTACGAGAATACTTTTTTGTGCTAAGAAAACAAAAATAACGGCTTTATTCCACATTTTCGTCTCTACTGCATCACTTGTGGACGCGTGTTCACGACAGTATCATGACGGCGCTGACCCAGATCCGGCGTAATTACGTCATCACGCCGGATCTGGGACACGCGCTCACGTCATGATACTGTCGTGAACACGCGTCCACATGTACTCACAACACGAGGACGAGTAATTAATGACAGAATGTTTGGGTGAACTAACCCTTTACTTAAGTAAAAATCTGTCTTTTCAACTTTCACTTGTAATGGAGTAATATTTGACCAGCAGTATCTGTACTTTCACTCAAGTAATGGAGTTGTGTACTTTGTCCGCCTCTGTATTTAAGAGAATGCACATATGGTTACATTTCTCAATGCTAGCAGTTCGCCTATATGCTACAGGCTAAGAGAATGCTAAGAGAATCTCACCAAGTCTTTGACAGTGTCAGACACACTCAAGTAATGGAGTTGTGTACTTTGTCCGCCTCTGTATTTAAGAGAATGCACATATGGTTACATTTCTCAACGCTAGCAGTTCGCCTATATGCTACAGGCTAAGAGAATGCTAAGAGAATCTCACCAAGTCTTTAACAGTGTCAGACCGGTCATCCCACTCAGGAGAGCTAAACTGGTACTGGCCTTCCATGATCATTCTCAGGATCAGCAGCTGTTTGCGATGCCAGAATGGTGGAGAACCAGCAAGAAGCGTGAACATGATCACACCACAAGCCCACCTGTGGAAAAACATGGAGCAAATGATGAACCAGCTGCAGTACAAAGCTTTTGTGACCCCAAGAAAGGTTTATTAAGGTTTAATAGCAAAACTCACAGGTCAACCTCTTTCCCATATCCCTCATGTGTCTCATCCATGGAGCACTTCAGAATCTCTGGTGCCAGATATCCTGGTGTTCCACACAACTCTAACAAAGGAAATGGACAAAGACCAGTGTAACAACATTGTATGTTGTTCAATTTTAAAAAGTATGAGAATCTGTTTTGATTTGCCGCTGTGGAAGGACAGGGTTGATTTTCTCACCTCTTAGTTTTTCATCAGGCCCCAGCTGGACTGAAAAGCCAAAGTCAGAAAGTTTGATGTGTCCCTGGTCGTCCAACAGAATATTTTCAGGTTTGAGGTCACGATGTACAATATTTAGAGAATGTAGATACTGGACAGCCTCCAGAAGAGCACGCATCATACTCCTAAAAGCGAGAAGAGTTTTGCAGGAAATATTTGTGGCTAATTATGGTATGAGGAGAACAATTTGCCACCATAGAAACTTGAAGCAAGATCTGAGAATAAACTGAAACCTCACCTGGTTTCCTTTTCACTGAGAGTGACTTTTTCAGTCAAGTAATCGAATAGCTCTCCTCTCCTCATGCTGTATGAAAAGATGTGTGTGAAATTACAACATATACACTACTGTTTAAATGTTTGGGCTTGCTAAGATTATGCTTACCAAGGCTGCATTTATTTGATCAAAATTTCAGTAAAAACATATTTAAATATAGTTAAATATTATTACAATTTAGAATAACAATTTTCTAGTTTAATATATTTAAAAATGTAATTTATTTTTATGATGGCAAAGCTGAATTTTCAGCAGCCATTACTCCAGTCTTCAGTATCACTTCAGTATCATTCTAATATTCTAAGATTATCAATGTTGACATCTTTGAAGAAACTGTGATAGATTTTTTTTTCAGGATTCTTCTTCAGAAGTTTATAGAACATTTATTTAAAATGCAAATCTTCTGTAACATTATAATTGTTTTTACTGTCACTTTTGATCAATTTAATGCATCCTTGATGAATAAAAGTATTAATATCCTTTTATTTCTTTAATTAAAAAAAAAATCTTACTGACCCCAAACTTTTCATAATAATATAACATAAAATAATATATATACTTACAGGTCAAATACCAAAAATATGAAGGTGGTTGACTCATAAGAATCAATAAGTGTGACTGAAAAAGGAGCACAGATAAGGTCAGTTACTATTCAGAAAGGTTTGAACAGATTAGCAGTACATTAGCAGTACATTTCAGACTCACTGATGGATGGGTGGCCCTTCACCACATTGAGCACATGGATCTCCTTCAGTGTGGAGCTCTTCACCTCCTCTAACTGCTGTTCTGTCATTTTCTCTGCAGTGATCTCAATGATCTTCACTGCAAACTCCTGCCCTGTGTGTTTGTGTACACATCTGCGCACCACACTGCTCACACCTCTGCACAGGGGACAGTTCAGTTACAAGATATCTCAAAAAGTGACACCAAAACACTTGCTGAATCGAACAAATACTCACCTCCCAATCACCTCTTTGGGATCATACTTCTGATAAAACTCTTTCGCCCCGACCCAGTCGGGCAGTTCATCTCCAAGAATGATATCGCGAGTCATACTGATAACCTAAACCAGACACATTTATTTACTTTGATTTGAATGAGTGAAGAGAAGGTATACATGTTTTCTTCTTGTGTATTAGATATCTTGATTGCCCAATCAATCAGTCATGCTTGTGCTATCATATTCCTCTAATGCACAATGTCCCACTACACTTAAAAGCCATTTCAGGGTGTGATATTACATCTAAACCACCACAGCTGTTTACCTGAAGCTGAATAATTCTCCCTCAATGCCCATTTTAATGGCAACAAAAATTCAACATGATCTGAAAGTGGTGAAGCACATTTTTAAAATGTTCTTAGTTTATCTTCAAAAAAAAAAAGTGTATTCCTTTGGGAGTTTCCATTAAGATCTACTAAATATTTATTAAGATTTATTATATCTAAAATATTTATTAAGCATTATTGTTATTACTATTATTAATGACAATAATAATTAATACTATTAATAAAATAATAATAAAAATTAATTAATAATGTTAATATTTGTCGTAATAGCATGTTGTTTTACATTAGTTGCCATTTATATACATTACAACCCTAAAAACAGGGAACTACAGTGGACAAATGTGTAACCCTCTCAAAATACATTATTTTTTTAAAAGTAGTAATATAATAGCATATATAGTATTTAGTAGTAATATTTTGATTAAGAAACTTATTTATAATAATGTAATTGTTTAATTATTAAAAAATTCATGCATCGAAAGGTTAAACCACATGCTTGCAGACTGATAAGCGTAATACCCACTTACATGAAATAACAGCACAGAGTAGCAATAACTGAAAACAGTCTGTTCTGAGAAATGAGCTGTTGCGACCAATGACCTCGTATGCTGTTCCTGGCCCAACCCAGAAAAGCCGAAAGTGTACTCACAACCACTTCCACAAAATCAGCCGAAGCGCACAGTCATCTGACGGCTCAGTGTTTTCACCTGTCCGGCTGAAAACATGAATTTGAGGCCACTGACAATACTGCCATAGCACTGCAGAAAACTTTTGTAGGGCTCCTGGGAATGTCAACAACACCCTCGTCGACTCGCACTTCTCTGCCTTGTAAAGCACAGATGCTGTACTGTCGTTGTTCATCACTGCCACCTATAAGATGGAGCGGGTACTAGCACAACCTATTTATTGAGTCATTTCTTCGCTCTGGTTTTACCAAAGGAAATTTAACAAGACGTGGCAACAGATATAGAACAACAAGTTTTTACATATACAACATGAATAATCATTTTGAAAAATATGGTCAGACTCCAATCAAGTCAGCCAAATAAAAGCTGTTTTATTTTACATAAAGTTGGTCACTTCATGGGGCCTGTCACGCTGAGATCCCATGACCAGCTGAATACAATTTATGGTCCTCCTAGGAAGATTGTATTTATGAGTTGGTAAGTCTTAAATACGACATCAGCTGCTTTCTAAACACTTTGGTCAATTGAAAATACAAATGCTCCTAACTAAATAGCACTATTGATAGACAATGCAAAATCAGTAACAGCTGAAGGAAATACACTAATTAAAATAATCAATAATTTAAATATGAATTAATTAAATGTAATACTAATTGATATAAACAGCAGCAAGATATAAACAGTGCCGATCAAAGTACAAAGCCCATCGTCTGATGGGATGGACAGTTTGGGTCCTTGTTTCTGTGCTTTTCATTCTTTTAGTGGTTGTTCAATGTTCTGTCACCATGCTGGCTTGACTATGGGCAGCACACTCACTTCAATGAGCTTGAAATAACCTACATAACATTGTCTTTTCATAAATTTATTTATTTTGTCTTTTCTCCGTTTATTTATTTACTTACTTTTGATCAGTATTGGGCAGTAACGCGTTACTGTCATTTGATTACTTTTTTAGTAACGGAGTAATTTAATATGCAGAGTTTCTATTTGGGCTATAACACGTATTTGCAGCATTGAGCAATGCAGTGCTGAAATTTGCTTGCTCACGAATCCTCTCATTATAACACACGAATTGTAGACATTATGAAAGATTCATTGTGCATATATTTGTTGTGTTATAACAGAGATTTGTGAGATTGCGATGAACTGAGATGTCTTTTAGAGATTATAAATGCAGCGCTCTTTGCTGGCATTCTGCCATGCCAAACCATGCACGCAGCAGCCGCTTGCTTTAGTTCAAATAACAGTGTTCTGGGAATGTTGATGCTTTAATAACAAATACTTATCGGGAGCGTGTATGCTGGGATTTCATGGAGAGAAAAAAGTAACGTAACTAGTAATGTAACTAATTACTTTTGAAATAAAGTAATCAGAACAGTAACGTGATTATTTTTAAAAGGAGTAATCAGTCATTTAATTACATTTTCAGAGTAACTTGCCCAACACTGCTTTTGATTAACAGAGAAAATAACAAGTAGACCCCTGACCTGGACATATTTGTTTATTTGCTTATGACCTCTACAAATACTAGACAGAAGCTAAATATATACCATGAAAAGGTGTATTTACACATACATACAGATGCTATGGACATTGAAACTTGATACTGGCAACAATTAAGTTTCAATGCTGCATAATTCACCTGAAAGCAAAGCGATCAGAGCTGCATTTTTAGTATGGCTTTAATGCAGCAGGTGTCATTGCATGGCAGTGTACGGCTGTTTTAAGTGTGAAGCCCACATTTTCACACATTCCCCTCTGAAATTCATGAAAGAACATCTGCAAAAGCGGCACAGATGCTGCATCTCGGCTGTGTAAAGATGGCTCACACATCTGCTTGAAGCAACATGGGAGAGAAAGGAGTAAGAGGAGAGGAGGATTTCAATGGAGAAAGTAGTAGATATATTAGGCTGTAAGACCAGTATTGCGTAACACCAGTCATAATTCCATCCTCCAGAATATCTAATAAAGCAAATCCACTTTTATGATGAAAGAAACCATAGAGATAATTACACCGGAAGTCACCGTTTTGTCTCCTTTCTAATACGGAAGTGGGCGTGAATAACAACCACATTCAGCAGCACCACAGCACAGTAGACGTCTGTAATTAATCACTGCAACCTATTCATTTCGGATTTAAATACATGCAGATCAGCTTTATTTCATCTTTATCTCAACGAGATACAAGTAAGTGCGTTTGTTTCGGCGTGCCGCCGATTTACGGGCTCGTGCACGTAGCGTTTGTTGTGGTAAAATCGCAGCGATCAAACGTGCTGCGGCAAGGATGCAAGATGTTTTGACCACAGCAGACATCGAATAGCGTGCTTGAGCTCCCTAAAACAACATGGAGGAATAAAATACAGTAAAACAGCGGCGTCCTGCTCTATCCATCCCATCGAGCACAGCACGTGAAGCATGCAATGCATTTATTCAGAATGGGTTTTGTCGCTCGCGCTGGCCTGCCGTCGCAAATGCATAACAGACAGTCCTAGTGTTTGTCATATTATGCATGCAGATGTGTAGTACAGCTGAATCCCTTAGGTAAACCAACACACGTTCTAGGTAAACCAACACACGTTCAGATGAAATGAGTGTAGTGTGCTTACGAAATTTGTGATCGATATATCTCAGAAAATATATATATTTGTATTTGTTTTATCTGTATTTATAAAGATCTATATATATTTCCAGCTGTTAAGAACCCTTGGAAATATGAGCCAAACGTCAGAGCCTTCAGACGATGCTGCTGTGACTGAAGGTTTGGATTTTTTTTTCTATTAGTTTGCAATGGAAACAAACAAAATTAGTCAAAATACCATAGTTACAGTTATTATTTGCTATAAAACCATGGTAAATTGATATGACATATCTCATCCGAATTTATACGAATCGTTCGTAATCTTTTTTTGTTTAAAGGGACAGTACACCTGTTATCAGTGCTGTGTAGATTACTTGCAAATTGTAGGTCGTTACTGATTACAGATTACCTGAAAATAATGTAGTCTTATTACTTTTTGGTTACTTTTAGATTACTTTAGATTACGATCTCGTTTGTCACATATATTTGAATGGGACTGTTTTGTAACATGTTGAAAAAAAAAATATAAAATATATATATATATGTATATATATATATATATATATATCAAAATGTAAAGAAATACTATTAAAAATGTAAAAAAATAAAAAAGTGAGAAAAAAGATACTTTAAAATATAAATATTTTTATATTTATTACCTGCATCGCAGTGTGATGACCATTGACTGACTGACCTCAGAAAACATATCGAAATATTAATATATTAAATATTAATAATAATATTATTAATAAATATTAATAATATTGAAATAATAACTTTAAATCACAGGGGGTCTATTTAAATATTTTGTCAAAGTAATGTGTAAATAATATGTAATCATGTAATCCATAAAAACTAGTTTAAATTTGATTATAAGCTTTTTAAAATGTAATTTAATCTAATTACAAATAACATTTTTGGATTCTGATTATGTAATCCAAATTACATGTGTCTACCCAGCACTGCCCTTTATTTATTCACCCTCATGTTGTTTCAAACCCGTACGGCTTATTTTCTTCTGTGGAACACAAAATTAGTTGTTATGGAGGATGACAGCCTTCTTCATTTTTATTGTATGGAAAAATATTACATGAAAGCGAATGATGTGGACAGCCTCTAACTTTCGTCCTAATAAAAATAATGAAATAGTAAATAATGGCTGAAGTTTTATTTTGAGTAAACTGTCCCTTTAATTTTTATTATTATTATTTTTTATGTTATGGCAATAGTTGCTGGTATCAAGTTACCCATATTTTGCTGTAGAAACAACAACTGTTGCAACTGTGGTATTTTGACATAAACTCTGGTAAATGATTTAGGTCAACTTGTATGTTTATGTATTTTCCACCCACCATTCATGTATCCAGCTCCAGATACTCAATCTGAAACCAAGCAATCAACAGCAGGGAAGAAACAGAACAAAAAGAAAGTGGAAGAAGTGGTGGAGGAAGTAGAAGAGGAGTATGTTGTGGAGAAGGTCCTGGATCGGCGTGTGGTGAAGGGAAGAGTGGAGTATCTCCTCAAGTGGAAAGGCTTTTCTGAGTGAGCAGCCGCAGTTAGATTTCAACTTGATTTTGTGTGAAAATCCTGGTGTTTATTTATTTATTTTCCTCAGCGGCGACAACACCTGGGAACCAGAGGACAACCTAGACTGTCCTGACCTCATAGCAGAATTCCTTAAGTCGCAGAAATCGGCTGAATCTGGAGGCAAGAGGCGGGCAGAGTCAGACGGAGATGGAAAGGAGACCAAAAAGCGCAAGGATGAGGTAAGAGCCATGAAGATCTGAGGATCTGAGATGTCTACATCATTCCATGTCTATAAGCTGGTCAGGAAGTGTCTTTAAAACATTAGAAAACCAAAATAGATTGAATGGGCTAAACAGTGTCTTACATGCCATCTCTCTTAATTTAGCCTGAGAAACTCAGAGGTTTTACACGTGGTTTGGATCCTGAGAGGATTATTGGTGCTACAGACTCAAGTGGAGAACTCATGTTCCTCATGAAATGGTTTGTATGGAAATTGTTACCCGTAAAAAAACAAACAAATTTTGGATTAGAGAGACAGTTCCTGAGCAGCATTAGGAGAGACTGGGGGCAATTGTAACACTCTTATGAAAGGAAAGCATGATTTGTATTTTTGACTTTTGCTTTCTAAAGTTTTGATGCCTTCATATTCAGTGTTGGGGGTAACGCATTACAAGTAATGCAAGTTACGTAATCAGATTACTTTTTTCAAGTAACTAGTAAAGTAATGCATTACTTTTTAATTTAGAAGGAAATATCCGAGTTACTTTTTCAAATAAGTAACGCTAGTTTTATGTTTCCCATGTATTGACTGACTGCTCTCGTGTTGCCATGTTGAGAGAAATCGGGAGTAAGTGCAGTGGCGTTGTGTGTTACTGTAGTTCTAGACTAAATATGAACATTATTTACTCATCTCGCTGCACAAAAACAGATTCAGTATTCCTCGGGCTAACTTCCGTCAACATAACCAACGTGACCACCTGCTTGCACAGAGAGAGTGCTGGGGACTATTTTCAGGCGTTGCGTAATATCATCGTAATATCAGCGTAATATCATCATAATATCATATCATATCGGCCTAGAAAATCGCAACTTTTCATTTTCTGTCGGTCTTAGTACACAATGTAACTACAGAAGAGTCAAGTTTTAAATAGGAAAAATATTTTGGTTATATTTGGTTATAATCTTTGGTCATTTTTGAGCGAGATACTAATGGTCTAATCAGATTCAATGATCTATGCTAAGCTACAGCTAAAAGTGCTACCGCCAAACCCTGAGATCGGCTGAATGGATTCGAAAATGGTAAAACTCAACTGTTTAACTTTAGGGGAGTTGGAAAATGAGCCTATTTTAAAAAAATAGTGGAGTGTTCCTTTAACCAATGTCTTTGCTACTGACCTTCGATTATCTAATTCAACCATACTAATAAGCAAAAATGACACATTTGTGTTTCATTTGTGTTATTGCTGAATAGTGTTGAACTCTTCTCCTGCGTCATATTCTTCATGCAGTTTGTTTGAGCTGCGCCCTCTACTGTACAGACGCGAATTTACGTTTCCTTCAGCCTGAGGCGTATTCATTTCACTTTTGTTGTGAAAGGGCTTTTACATGTGTAAAAGAAGAACTTTTTTATATTAAAAACAAACAAGCAAGCCCTGCCCAGATTTAAAAAGTAACTCAAAAGTAACGTAACGCATTACTTTCCATAAAAAGTAACGAAGTAACGTAATTGGTTACTTTTTTAGGGAGTAACGCAATATTGTAATGCATTACTTTTAAAAGTAACTTTCCCCAACACTGTTCATATTGAAACTAATATCTATCAACTGGTTAAAAGTTAACGAGAATGAGAAATGTCAACATTTTAACTGGTAGCTACTATGCAACATTTTATCACTTCTTGGGTCGGTGTAATTGTAACACTACACTGAATATATAAAATGTGTAAGAAATGTTATTTTACTATTGTTTAAATGTTTGGGGTCAGTAACATTTATTTATTTTTGTTGAAATTAATTATTTTATTCAGCAAAAATTACTTAAATGGCAAGACATTTATAATGTTACAAAAGATTACTATTTGAAATAAATGCTGGTCTTTGAAATGTCCAATATTTTCAATATTGATAATAATAATAAATGTTTCTTGAGCACCAAACCAGCATATTCGGATGATTTCTGAAGAATCACGTGACGCTGAAGACTGAAGTAATTGCTGCTGCAAATTCAGCTTCACCATCATAGGAATACATTACATGATAAAAAGATTAAATTATATGATAATAATTTTAAAATGTTAAAATAGAATAAAAATTAAAATAGAAGACACAAAATTGAAAACATTTATATATTTATAAATTAAAAAAAATATATATATTTTTTTACTGTATTTTTGATAAAATAAATGCTGCCTTGGTGTGCATAAGAGACATAAATACGCAAGCAAACAGTATATTTAAGGTATACATAGTTTATGCGGCATACAAATTTATGCTTTGACCTTGCCATTACTGCTTGCTATATTGCTGTAAAATGGTTTATTTTTCAAGCATTACAATTGCCCCCATTCACTGTTAAAGGGGTATTTCGTCTAAAAATAAAAATTCTGTAATTTACTCCCCTTCATGTTCTGTGGAACACAAAAGGAGCTGTAGTGAGGCCATTTTTGGAGTATCTTTTTTTTTTTACAGGTTTGGAATGACATGAGGGTGATTAAATCATGACAGAATTGTCATTTTTAATGTGAACTATCCCTTTTAAGTGTGGCCACATAAGACTCCATTCACTTCCATTCATACGCATACAAACGCGAGAGAGTGGAAATGCAAGCTTCATCTTCCTCTGGATACTAAAGTTCAAGTTTGGTGAACTCTGACCTACACATTCATACAGCCGTATGATTTGCACTGTTGAGGGAAAGCTTTGGAATTATTTATTAAAAACAGATGAAATCATATCCTGTTGCCAAACTTCATTGCCAGGACCAAATCAATGTCATATGCTTGAAATGTAGTCGTACCCTTGCAATCACCTCCATAATGGGGACAATTGTGATGTTATTAACATCTGATATGGAATTATAGTATTATCATGTTTACAGTATATTAATATTAGATTTACTGGAGCTGTTATTTTTGGCACATATAACAAAAGATGGCTTGGTGTATTTTGAGTTGTCTGCGAGTTGAAGGAAATGTAAATGTTACAATTGCCCTCAGTTTTCTCTACTCAAGAAACCCATCTCGGATGAGAAATAGTTGATTAGTTGTTAATGTCTTTTTTTGTATTTTTATATTACAGGAAAAACTCTGATGAAGCTGATCTAGTACCAGCCAAGGAGGCGAATGTAAAGTGTCCACAAGTGGTCATCTCCTTTTACGAGGAACGTCTCACCTGGCATTCATACCCCACTGAAGAGGAAGAGAAGAAGGATGACAAAAACTAGACACACAAAAAAAAACAAAGATGTAAGGGACAGTCAATATCAGTCATGGCCATTGGTATGCTTGTTGTGTTCTTCATTTTATTTTTAAGATGGCAAAGGAAAACTGTCAGAAACATTTGTAAAAAGCAACAGTATAAACTGTAATCTACATAGGTTTCAGCGTATTTTAGTTTGGGCACCGTTGCCATAGATGAAGCAAATAGAACACTGCTGCCTCAGTGTGCTTGACAGGTGACTTTGCACATTTAATGTACTCTTCATGCTTTCTATTGACGGAAACATTCAGATCATGTTTTGAAGGAGAATCACAGTCTGATATTCATACATGTGAAATAGTGTTCTTTACATGTTAGAAATGTTGAACATTCCCCCCCCCCACCCTGTGTAGATTACAGTGTTTAGTCTATCATACTGGGTCGGTTTTGTTTGATGCTGTAGCTGTCTCAATAAAACGTCCTGATGTATTCCACGATTCTTAATTTTATGTATATATATATAACTAATGTTAAAATATTACTGCCTTAACAGATTATTAAGAAAATGACAATTTTATACATCTGTCAATGCAGGTGGTCATTGAACGCATGACTGTATCTAGCCCCATGGTAAAAGAGGTGTAAGATATAGGCCTTATTTGACGTTCGGAACTGGCTTTGATACGATTGGTTTTATAAAGACATGCCAGCAGCTGTTACTCTTCAGTGTTTGTTTGCCCATGACGTGTCTGGCCTCACCATAGGTGCTATTTGTGAGTCAGCCCCATTGGATATTAACAGTCTTTCTTGACATTTGTGTTTGTAAATAGGTTTGCCATTTCCTAGCACATCAGTATCACTGTGTACAGTCAGCTAAGGATTGGTTTTTACTTTGATACTCTTTGTCTTATTAGTCACACAGCAAAGTAGAAGAACTGTAACATTTGTTCTCCTGTAGTACGTTTTTATGTTCTGAGCTTTAACGATTGTATGCTAGTTTTGTTTAACCATATTATTGCATATTATCAGAGCATTTGCCAATGAAATACCATTTTCAAAAATAAAAATCTTTGTTGTATTTCTGTCAAAACCGGTCATACTTATTTATGCTTATACTCTGAGTAAGGTCAATGGTCAATACTTATACAGGGAGTCTCTTTTTTTTTTTTGTCGGCTGAACCTCTTTGACATGAAATTACCCCCTGAAATTTGAAGTTAATATTTTAATAATTTAAAGATTTTCAAAACTAAGCATGTTCATTATTCTCTGACCTCCAGGGAAAAAAAATCATCTTTGTTAGTGTTTATTTTGTTTTTATTTTAAAATTATTTAATTTTGCATTTTTATTGCACTACTATTTGAAAGTTTGGGGTCGGCAAGTTTTTTTTTTTTTAAGGAATTTTTATTCAGCAAAGATTAATTAAATTAATCAAAAGTAAAGGCATTTAGAATATTTCTGTCTCAAATAAATGCTGTTCTTTTGAACTATATTCATTATATTCTCTTAAAATATTACACAGCACAACCATTTTCAACATTGATAAGAAATGTTTCTTGGGCACTCCTAGAGCACTACTAAAGGATTACGTGATGATAAAAAATCTTCTGAAGGATCATGTAACAGAAATAAATTACATTTTAAAATAATTTTTTAAAAATTGTAATATTTCACATTATTACGTTTTTTGATTAAATAAATGAAGACTTAGTAAGCGTAAGAGACTTAAAAATTAAAAATTCTTACTGAGCCCAAACTTTTGAAAGGTAGTTTATATTTCAAACATTAAACATAAATAAACAGTGAAAACTAGTTTATTAATAGTATGTTCATTTATATTAACCTAGATCAGGGATGGACAACTTTGATAGTGACGAGGGCCAGCATTTTTATTAAGAAAAGGGATGAGTCAAAAGTATCAATTATATTAATTTAAACAGTTATTATCAATTAATTATTATATTAAATAACATACATATATCTTAGTGTCTTTTAATTGTTTAGATTTTTATAATGCATTAGCTTTTTGTCGATCCACTGGTTCACATTTAAAAACATGTATCAAAAATAGCAGATGGGCTTATTGAAAAAGCAAATTCGTTCTCTGCCAGCAGGTTTCACTTTCGGAACTGTGCATATAGTGCTTTCCCCGGTAACCGCAGTACACAAAGCTGACGTGCAGCGCTCAAGTTTATTCAGTGAAATCGTAGCCTTTTGAAGTTTAATCGTCATATTAATCCATATAGCAATTCTTGTCTTTCCGTCCTCAAAGACCTCTTATAATTTAGACTTTTTGTACCATTTAAGAGTTTGCATGGCCTTAAATGTAAACAATTTAACTGAAGACGTTTTAAGGACCCGCGGAAACCCTAATAAGAACATAGTCCAGTGCAAACATTTTTGTCATGCATTTGGCAAAAAGCTTTTGTTGACTATGAATTTTAGCTTTGAAATTTGAGGCAAGTGCAACTCTGGCGTCCCCGTTGTTTGTGAGCAGTGGTGTAATGGCGATTTAAATAAAATACAGATTTCCAAACAATCCAAACATATGGGTATCCCCTTGAACTTGGTAAAAAGATAATCTGTTTACCATCTTGACTTGAAAATACTGTTTTCATGGTCAGTTTTTCATTTATTATTTGCTAATGTTAATGAATGTTTACATTAGAGTGCCTGTCCTACTACGCTGAAATGAATAGGTGAGCGGCTGGAAATAGCGACCTTTCCTAGTTGGAGATAGTATTAACATCATAAACTGAAAGCAAACTTTACGTGACTTACTTTTCAAATGTTTTAAAATTGATCATCCGAGTCTAATATGATCCAGCGGGCCGTACTAAAAGACACTGCGGGCCGCCAGTTGCCCATCCCTGACCTAGATTAATGCCATAAAAACGGCAATGTTAATTGAAAACAAATCACAAATTAAGCTGAACTTAATAAAGTGTTACCCCATAAAGAGTAGTACCATTTTACCAAGCATTACTGAAGCTGATATAAGCAAAAATTGAGCTTCGCCAGCAATAAAGACAACATAATTCATATTTATATAGCTATCAGGAGAGTTTTTACAGTATAACCAAATCCTCTGACATCTTTATTGTTTAATTCAATTTATTTTGCCATTCGTTTATAATAATCACAAATTTTCTCACTTTAAAAAAAAAAAAGGAAAACCAAGGAAATGAAACAAATGTTTATTATAATTAATAAAAGAACAATTCCAGATTGCCAGCAAATCTCTCAACATAAATCATATAGGAATACTCTGAACAGGCAAATCCAAAGGAGGTGCAAAAAGGCCTGGCTAAACCAAGCAATTAGGACAAGAGACATACAGAACACAAAAATATTTACAAACCGAACGAGACGAACGAAACACAACAGTGCTTAATGGCAAGTAGTTATGACAGTGTAACAGGGATTCAAAGTTAATCGAAGTGAACAAATCGCTCATCTTTTTTCATTATCTCTACCCCAACTATGCTAAGTATTTGTAACCAGTAACATAAAGATAGTCTCTTTTCCATTTCTGAGACAAAAAATTACCATGTCTTGCATATTTATTCATGTCACACCAAAACGGACACTGACTGTGTCTCATGGTGCTATATGAACAGTGTAGATGGAAGCAACAGAGACTGACAGAACAGGATGAAGATGAACAACATGTAAATTAGACATTCACACCAGTGTTACGGGTTTTTTCTACCCATTCATTGATATGTCAGTGTATAAAGTCAGCTGTATCCTCAGGCTGCAGTAAAGCACGATCCAGTTGGTTATTGGCACAAGCTTAACTGCTTTAATTTGCCAGGAGACCATTCATGGCTTCACTCAATTAGCAATGAAGGTACTTTTACTAAAAGTAGTGTATTGGGTAAAAGAAAAAAAGTCAGGTTCACGTCACATCAAAGCTAAGACACTGACGCAGCTAATGAGAAGTTGTAGTTTAAATGTAATAACGACCTATGCCTGCTACTATTCGTATATTTTGGTGAGAATTTTAATTCCTTTTTCAAATGACAGTACAACTGTAACAAAAGCATCTCTTAACGTTCCTCCACTGCACCAGACAAAAGCCACTAGCATGAGCTGCAGTAGCAACAGAGCATTTTGACCTGCAACAAAGGCTAAACATTATGAACTTTAAAAGCAAACGACTCGGTTCGTTTCAATGAATCCTGTATACCAAGACACACCAGACTCAATCACATGATTCAGGAGCAAACTGCACTGATGCCACTCAAGTGTCCGTGTCTGATGGCTTATTAAAAAGTTTATGCACATGGGAGAGAGTTACATTAAAAGCTGACAGAAAGGCCTGAGAGACCCTTTCCCCAGCAGAAGAGGAAAAAAGCTTATAGGCAAACTACAGTGTTGATTTACAGTGCTGAAAAGGGTACAGAAGCTGATTTATTAGTAATAATGCAGTGTGTATCCATCCTCCATCTGTAATGCTTTTCATCAAGCCAAAGCTAAATTCCAACTCACTCATTAGCGCGATTCGTTTCGCCGTCCAAGTTCCTTGGTAAATGGCATTGACCCTCCAGGTTTGCGGTCCAGTGAGACTAACAAACTTATTCTTTTTTTTTTTAAAGTGAAAACGTGAATTTGGATCCAAAGAGTGACCTGTATGATTCGTTATGGGAACAACACAACCTTTGGTTAGTATTGGCATGCCTGTAGTTTCTTTTGGCTTCACTTCTAGCGTTCAGTAGACTCTTCTTCTACCAGCTCTCAGGGGTTCTGCTTCTCACCCACCAATGAAATCCCAGGGTACTCACAAACACACAGCATGCGCTAATGCTGAAAATGTAACAATTTTTGCATCCTTGTGGTCAACGTCATCTTAGTATGGTGTATTATTGTCATCGACTACATTTTTGGGAGCATTACCGAACAGTTCTTTCAATTAAGAACATTTTGTTGGTGTCCTCCATGACCTCACGTTCTGGACAGTTCTTTCAGTTGGCATCTGAAAGTATCCCGTTCGCTTGCATCTTTCTGTACATCAATGAGAAATCAGTACTACATAAAGCACGTCTGCTTTAATGCCGCTTTCAGGAGAAAACTTCTGAACCAAAAAGGAACAAAGAAAACCCAATGCAGGAAGAGTAACCAATGATGCAATTTTCTTTTCCTTGCTAGAATCGTCTCAAAGAAAAAGGCTTCCTTTGCCTTTCGAAATACTTTGTATGGTAGTGCCTTCGCGAAAAATAAAAGGGCAACAGTTCGAGTTCCTCACTTCTTTTTGTCCTTCTGCTTCTTGTCGGACTTGTTGCTTTGTTCTGTGGTCATGTTACGAGGCATGAGAAGAACGCCATCAGGGCCGTACTGCAAAAAGTATTCGCTGGCCGAGTAGCGTCTGCCTTCCTCGTCCCGCAGCTGTGCGAACAATTCCTGGGAAAGACTTTGAACCTTCTGCTTCGTCTGTCTGATGCACTTACAGTACTCCATCTTCTCCTTCAGCAGCTGAGCTTTTTCGCGTTGCAGGTCTTGCACGCCCTGCTCGAGTTTCAGGATGGTGTCTAGCTTGCGTTTACGGCAGTTTTGCGCCGCCATTTTGTTCTTTCCGCGGCGGCGGATGTCGCGAATGAGCGAGAGCTGGTCCTCGTTGAGATGGTGCTTGGCCAGAAGCTCATTGAACTCCTCGACGGGGAGGTTAATGATCTTGTCATTGGAGAACGGGATGTCCATGGCCCTCGCCCTACGTTCATCACGGCTAGACTGCCTGTCAACACAGTCTTGTGGTGGCTGGAGCTTCGTCTGCTGCATTTGCTTGTCTCTGCCTTTCTTGCTGCAGGATGCGGACAGCTGAGAACGCTCAGAGTAGGATGATGCCAGTGGAAGATTGTAGGTGTGGTTGTGATTGACATTTTCCAACTGCGGTATGCCATGGAACTGAGATGGATCTTGGTAACTCATGCGGCACAGCTTGCTATACTCTGGTTGGTAGCCCCCGACGGCTCCTTCCTCCGCTTCTGCTGTGGCCGCCTCTGAATCGGTGCTGTAGCCCACAGCTCCTTCCTCCGAGAACGTAGCAGAGGTGGATGAAGATGATGCAGCTGACGAGCAGGATGTCTCGGAGTTGCTAGGTGAGGCTGGGCTATGGCTGGAGTCCAGTGAAAGACCTGAGTCGGAATCGAGCTCATCCTCGAGCTGAGAAGCCTGGTCTTGGCTGAAACCCTCTTCCATCGCAAGGTCCAGCAGGCTAATTTCATCCAGCATAGACTCTTCCAACAGACTGGAAAATGGATCTGGCAGCACCGGAGTGGTGGTTAGGTTTGTAGTACTGTTTAGAGGTGGTGGAAGAAAGAGTCCGGTCAAGTTAGTAGCTCCAAATGTTGAATTGATGTTGGAGGAGTTGCTAGAAGAGAGCCTGACTAAAGTAGGCCGCTGTACCCTGGTGGAATCCAGCTCGGGGTTGAAGAGTGTGGGAAAGTCCTGGCTGCAACTGGGAAGCGAAGCCTGGTGGAGACTAACATCCTGGTTAATGAGAGTGGACCGTGGGAGTTCAAAACTTCCTATTGTGGCTGATTCGGTGGTGCTGGCATTGTTGTTATTGGGGTCATTATTCATGGTGACATTTACTGCTGTATTGTTCACCTCCATGTCCTAAAAAAAGACGTAATGGATATTTGATAGGGTTTAATGGAGTGATGCTCATTACTATAGTCCTATCTATTCATTCAACTAAATTATATTTCATTTCATTTCACACAAACAATGACTTGGATACACTTGGATAATAAAAATTCAGGGGTGGGGGGGGTCAGGGTGATAAAAGTGTTCAGAGATCATCAAAAAAATTATTAAAAAGTCTGATTGAAAGGAGGAAATTCTTTAAAAAAAAAAAAAACGTATTTTTTGGAAAAAATATTTTAAGTGGTTATTAATATTTGAAAAACTTTTGTCTGCCAAGTCAGTCTGTTTACTGGTTGGTAAGACCAACATACAGTAAAACAACATAAAACAGGAAATTATAGCATATCATATAAGATCCCTACAAAACCTCATGATGCGGTGTCAATTAGTCTCTTAGACTTTTATAGAGCAATGCAAGGAATTGCAATTCAAGGAAAAAGTAATTTGTTCAGTAAACCATTGTTTAATTAGAAAAAAATATCCACCTTTTTCTTCATCGTGGAAGTAAGCCTATGGGCGAGACTTCTGGTTCATTAGCCGCTATAGGTTGCTTTCCTTATTTTCATGCATTTTGTGTGTGCAAATGTTTGTTGTCTTGCTGTAAGTTGAGTGAAGATACATTCAATTGATGCTTTCTAATATTTTTGTGTCTATAATATCTTCTCACAGAAGGAAACCAGGGACCCTCGGAGTCCAAATCAGGAATCCAGATTAAACTCTACTGCGTGCATACAAAGTGAGTTACTCAAATAAAAAAGCTCTCAATGAAGACATGAAGTTTGCATTCAGATCTGTAGTGATGTAACACTCTCTTATGCCCTCAGATCACTACAGGATGTGCAGATCTGGTTCCAGCCCAATCAGGGGGCCTCTTCCTCCCTCTTCATGCCACAGTCTGGATCACAGGATGGCTTTGGTAAGTCTAGATATATATATATATATATATATTTTTTTTTGCATACACTCACATGTATTCATGGTTTAAGAAAAATGTGTTATTACTTTTTATTCGATGGATAAACCACATTTATCACAAGTAAATTTAATTGGAAATGCTATAGAATCCAAAAGCATATTATAATGTCCTTTTAAAATGACTTTTAATTTGACACTATTACAACCACTTTCACTAAGCCATAAATAATGCCTATATATTCCCTTCATCAATTTTGAATGCAATAAATGTACAAACCTGCAGTTCCATTATTGACATTATGTCCTGCCACTGCTGCTCCAGGTCTAGAGGTGTATCAGACTGAGACACAGGGGCTTGTAGAGGGATCCCTTGTGATGTTGAAGGTGTTTCCTCAGTTGAAGCTCTCAGCTGTGAAGTGGGTTCAGTGGCCTGGAACTAAAGAGAAAAAAGAATGTAAAATGACAAACAAAAAAAAACTGCCAAGTTTGAATCTGTAATGTAGCATGAATTTCACTGTCGCTACCTCTGGCTCTTCTCCAAATGGAAAGGTGGCCTCCAGAAGCCTCAGACATTCCTGCAGGGATAATGAAGTCTGAGCACCGAGACTGGTAAGCTAGGAAATACAACAAGAAAAGTCCATGTAATTCCAAGGCTGACTGAAATTCACTTCACATCTACAGCTCACCAGCCTTTTTGAATAATCTAAAAGCATTATTAACCAAAACCTTGCTGTGCTCCTTACACCCTCCCGTAATCCTAGCATATTACAGCACATACCTCCGCAGGTATGCTCTCTCCTGTCTCTCCATCAACATGAGTTAGGCTCTGCACTGCTTGGAGATTACGTCCATTTCTCCAGCTTTGCTCTCTTCCACCTGCCTCCTCGTTCTCTTCATTAGGTTTATCAGCCTCACTCTCCTTCTGCCGACTGCTATAGTTAAATACTTCTCGGCCAGCACCAAGGTCAATATCCTGCCTCCATAGGATGTCTATGAGGTCAATGTCCTAGAAATATATTCATTAAAGGGGAGTGTCATAAAAGGTCTAAGATTACAGGACATCATCAGATAATTACATTTAATGAGGGAAATGATGCAGATTTGTCAGCTCTTATTTGGCTAATTGTCCCAAGCATGTATTCCTAAATAAATCACCACGTCTCTCTCAAAAAATGAAATGCTACATATCCTATCCTGACAACCACAACAGTAGATGACCTCTACTACTACTACTGTAATCTCCATTTGATTAAGTGCAGTATTTGTTCCACATGTCAAAGCTGTGATGTTGCTAGAAAATGTAATATTTACATTACTATTAGCCTAAAACATTAACATTAGCACAACTACCTAGTTTTAAGACATACACAGCTCTATCAATGAGACCACACCCTGTCCAGCCACTATTGTAAGGCTCATAATGTAGAGTAAGAATACTACTAGCTCACAATAGCCACTATGCAATACGCTTAATCTAATAGCTAGAGATAATAGCATAACACGGTTCTCTCTTTGAAGAAATCAAATACGAACCAATGTCAATCTAATTACTGTAGGCTAAGCTAAAAACACACAGCTACTTTACCTCTTTGGAGAGGTCGTCGCTGCTCTCTCTCTCCCCTTGCTCCTGACTGTCCTCAGGGGCCACGGCTCCCAGGCTGTCCTCTCCGCTGAGGCTGTAAGTGGTCTCAGAAGCACCGCCAGTCCCTCTCATTGCCGAGGCTTCGGAGTTGTTCACGTCCTCCAGGCTGCCCCCATTGTCCAGGGCAATGCTGGGGCCAGACTGACTGGTTGCCGAAACCACAGTCTCAGGGTCACGATGCACCAGCCAGGCACTCAGCTCGGTGCTGGGCACACGCAGATGATCCAGGGAGCGCACCTGGTTCAGAAGCCGACGAGTGGTGAAAAAATGGTCCAGGTCCACACTTTTAGGATGGATGCCATAGCCGTCCAGGGTGTTACGGAGATTGTGGAACTGCGTCTGGGTGTAGGCCGAGCTGGGGCCCAGGATGATCTCACGGAGTGGGGGGAGCTGATTGTTTAAATAAGTGTCCAAGTCCAGCCGTACCCCAATTAGACTCAGGAGGATAGTGAACTGAATAAGACCCTCTGTGAAGTACTTTTTCAAGTAAAGCATTTCTTTGCAAAGGAACAAAAAAGAAAAAAAAACTTAAAAAGGAACTAAAAAGCAAAAACAAAAAAAATACACACAAACAAATGTCAAACCCAATTAAGGTTATGGTCAGCCTTGTATATGATAGAAAATCGAAAGCTGAGACAAGATAAAAGGATGCTCGCTTTGTTTCACAGTCATGTGCTTCTAATAAAACAGGACTAAAGGTGAAGATAAATCCTCTTTTGTTGTCTTTTTTTTCACCCAAATAATAGCCAGCTTATATATTTGCAAGCATGCACTTTCAAAGTTCACCAAGCCTGCATAGAAAGAGAAGACAAAAATTAAGCAAAATTTAAGCATCATAATGTAGTATAATACACAAATTACATTTCAAAATTCTAATGGTAACATTCAGATTTATAAAAGCACATCAGATATCACAACAAAGTGTTTTAACAACCTAATTAAAATAATACAATGACAATTTACAGTCTTACTATGAAACTGTTATTATAAAATATTAACGACCTCCCACCACATACACCAACCTCACAATCACACCCACATCAGTCCAACCATCCCTGTAGCCCTCTAATAACCAAAAGTACGCAAAGAAATCGCGCATATTCGCCACCAATAAATTCCAGATCGGTGACTGAGCTTCGGCCTAATGACATTCTCTGCCTACTTTCATCTCCTCCTTCTAAAACCTCATCTAAGAACAATTTTCTTGTCCAAGCACTGTGAATTATTGACCTCTTACACTTCCGCTATCACAGCCCAGCTGCCCGTTAGCAACAAGTGGCGCAACAGCCTCTGATTGGCTAAGATGCCTGTCACTCATTTCCCCTCCGCGCTACAGCCAATAAGGAGGCGGGCCTTGACGGGGTTCTACCGGGGACATGAATCACTAATAACAACTTTTATTAAATACCCAGTTCTTGTCAACTGGTTAAACCTAACCGTTCAAAACGGTTCCTTCAGTTCACGCAAAGCTGTCTTGTGCGTTTGCAGCAGCCGCACTGACACACACTCCCACGTTCGCAATTTCGAAAGCTATAGCTAACTTAGCCCGCTAGCATAGCATCAAAATAGTCCGTTTTCATACTTACTGAGGAAGAGTTTACTGACAAATGACTCCGAATGCCTCTACATGCATAAACAGCCACTGTCATCAGTCACTTCCAACTAACTACGCATTTATTCCCTTAGATCTCTATGTGGTTGTCACTCCCCTCTCGCTTTGAATGGCCCACCATGACTTGCAGAATTTCCTCTTGCCGACAACTTGGCTGAACTGAGGCGTTGAAACATGGTGCCACTGCGCACGCGTAGAATATTCTAGTGCACATACGGGATGAGATCATTCATCAAAATTCCCCGTTGTATACAAACCTACAAATAAGATTTTTTATTTTATTTTTTATTTTAACATAATTTAAAACTGGTATCTATTTAACTTGGCTGTCCCGCCTTTATTTTTTCTTCCCTTTCTTGATGAGCTCCGTGGGAATACAATATTGGCGAATATTCTGAAGTGGTACTGAAAGTCACAATATTATTGACAATCACTAAAACACTGGCCAGAAATACTCTGATACCGAGAAGCTAATTAAAGGATAATGCTTTATGCCAAAAGAGTCATGTATTATCATATGGGGCTAGTTGACACTCTTTTTACTCCAATGAATATTTCTTAGCATAGGCTTACCTTTGAAAGTCAATTTTCCATTGGCACATAAAGTCTAGGCTACAAAAACGTTTCTGACGACATTTAGAAAAATGCATACTGTTCATTTTTACATTTGTTGACCATAATTCTCGTCACAATGTTACCAGCCATTAAATAAATAGCCTGTTATAGGCTTTTCATCAACATTTCAACATTAAAACAATTATGAAGCACACAAAATAGCAACCAGATAAAAGTAGCTTATGTCGCAGTAAATACTGTAGTTAATTCATTGTATTAAATTATATAACTTTGGACAACTTGACTCAATAAAATACTTTACTATAAAAATGCGTTTAGTTACTTATAGCCACTAGATGGCGCTCATTGAGCGTGTTTGACAGGCCAGAGGTCGCGTGTTCTATAACGGGGTTCAAGATTGTGAGTACCTCATAACATTATCTTTCTTGTTTGATGAATTTTAAATTATAGCTATTTTTTAAAGGATATCTACGTCAAACATGCTTCTTTGTGTCAGATGCTTGCGTCAGTCAGCCTTGAGAGGCAGTGGGAAAAATAACTGAATGCCTCCAAGTTTTTCTTGTCTCTCCAACTCACATTCTCTCTGAGGCATGCATTGAGAAATTCAGATAAAAAAAACAATTATAGATACAGTCAGGAGAGTTATATAAGAGCACTGTTAGCATTTGGTTGCACTGCAATTTCTTGAGGCCACACTGAATGCTCAAGTATGTTTGAACTCTTAAACAGACCATAGTTAATTGCCTTATAACAAAAAATAAACTGTTGTTCATAAATGCTGCTATGCTGCATAAGTCAGGAGTTACTGAAGAAAATATGAAAGCATAACAATTGATTACTGAGGAAAAAATCTTGGAAATGATAATGTCATTTGGAGGCAGTAAACATATTGCCATTCAAGATGTCAAGCTCCAATTTATGGTTATCACTGGATCAGTCAGGAAAGATTTCAGAGAATGTGTTTATTCTAGAAAACACATTTGATACTTGGAAATTAGTCTGTGTGACTGCATTTAACCTAAATAGTGTCATTGTTTCTTCCTTCCCCTTATCAGTCGATGTATTCACATTTACGTAAGGCTCTTCAAGACTTTAAAAATTCATTTTAAGAAACATTCTTGTGTGTAGGTTTCCAATAATTACAAAAGCAGAAAGCCGTCATTGACCTAAACTGAAATTGTCACTTTATACAAAACAATGCTCAATTTTGCTTTTGAAATGAATGCATCCTAATACAGGATCTCCTATATACAGTCCACAAATATTTTTTATTTAATCATATGAAAGTGGTGGCTAATACATGTTTAAAGTGGTAACTATGGTATTTTAGGGGAAACTGAGTACACTGGTACATCTGTTTTGTAAAGAGTCTGACATTAATATTAACTATGATCTTCCTCACACCAAAGACGTATTATAATCGCAAAATAAGACTCAAGTTAATTATTTGGTTGAAATCTTTCTTAAAACTGCATGACGAATCTAACTTTCTCAATTGTCAGGCTAAATTTGTCGTGTAAATAATACTGTCGTTGGAAATGCACTATTGTTTATGAGCGCATATACAATATGTTACATATCGAGGGGAAACATGAGTTAAAAGAGCGCCCCTTATAAATATTTGCCGTGGTAACCATAGTTTCCGCCGACAAACCATAATTACTGCAGTTACTGTTACTACAATAAAACGGAGGTAACTTGGTATTTGGTGACAGTGCCATCAATGAAATAAACGAAGATTCTGAAAGCTTCTTGAACTGTTTGAAAGAGAATTGTAATGATTTATTACGGTTTTACAGCAGTAACTAGGGTATTTTGGCGGAAACTAGGGTTACCATGGTAAAATTTTTGCAAAGGAGTTCCTGTTGTTGTGAGGATCTGCCATTAGATTGAATCTAGACGGGACTCAAGCCCGTGCCACGTTACGTTACGGTGCGTTAGCCTCAAATGTGTTCCCTGTCATTTCTCGGTAAAGTGCTGTCCTTCCATGGATTCACTCAAGTATTTGAGCTGAAGTAGAATAATCACAAGGAACATAGTTGTCGGTATCTGTAGTAGATCTGCAGCGTATAAATCTCAGAAAGAGAGGAATAGTGTTATTTTAGTCCAATACAGCGTAACTGCATTATGCAGAGTGGAGCCTTTTTTCTCGCTCGCAAATAAAATAATGGGAGAGAAATGAGAAGGAAAACAAAAGCGCAGCGAATTATTGACTACGAAAATGAAGAGGATGAGGAAGAGGAACAAAAACCGGACTGCTTCAGTGTAAGATGATCGATGGAAACGTGGTTTTGAGTGTTTAATGTCTCATTGTTTGTTTGTAACTGTTAATGGCTTATGTTTGATCCCAAAAGAATAATTAGTATCATGTCAACCCGACTGCCCAACAGAACGGTGCACAGAAGCGAAGAAAAATGTATTCTTCCAAAGAGAAAGCAGAAGAAAATAGCTCATCCGACGCCGGGCTTCAGAAGTTAGACATCAAGGTTTGGGCTTTTTCTCATTATCGGTGTTTAATCGATGTTTTGGATGCATTTTGACAGAGAAGACGGACAGCAAAACCTTTCTGTTTTGATTCCCACAGTTGTTCCACGTCGGTTGATAGCAGCATTTTATGCAACAATCTCACCCATAATTTACTGTTGTTGGTTTACTACTGCACTTTTCGCACCGTATAGCAATAGATTGAATGCTTTCCTATCCTGCAGCAGTGGTGTGAGGCAGGGCAGGCGGCCATGCCTGGCCGCTAATGGAGAACAATGGGGTAAAGCATGGTACAATACACCATTTGATCGAAACCTTTACAGGCGCTCGCACAACTAAAGCCCTGTACTCATTTCTCTCCAAGTACAAGCTCACCAGTGGGTTAAAAGTTTTGAAATTCGAAACTTTAGAAAGTTTGAAACAATCTCTTCTTTTCAAGTTATTTTGTTGGTACCCTTATAAAAATGACCATGGTACTTCCCCCATGGAAAACACCAGTATTGTGTGCAAGGCCACAATATGGGTTCTCATTTAAAGAGTTTTAAGGAGCATTCAATAGCGTTGCTTTTGCATGACAGTAGTGGATACCTTTGCAGACATAACATCTTGAGCCAGCTTAAGATGTTTTGCCGGTCTAATATTCTCCCACGCTGGTCTCTTCAGTGGTTTTAGATTGGTTTTGGGGACCTAGTCAGACTCAGGTCAGCTGAAAAAATGTTTTTTAAAAATGTTTTTTTTTTCAACAGGTAGTTTACCACAATTGCATTGACTGATATTTCAGTGGAAGCTTCTTATCATGGTAAACAAGGTATCAACCTGGTCAATGCATATGTAAGCAGTATTAAAGCTACTGTTGTTGTAATTATCAGCACGGCTGTGATTTGGATATACTCAATAATATCACAATTTAACACACATTTCTGAGGAAAATTAGCCTATTTATATATTTTTTTCTTCGTCTGTTGCTTAGATTATTCCTGTATTTCCCAGTACTGTCGAATACTCAGTCGTTTCCTTCACCAATGCAAAGTCCTGTTCTGGTCAAGCTTCTTCAAAGTTTATTGTCCAAGCATCAGCTTTTATACCTCTTGAATACACAAAAACAGCATGCAGTGTAATAACCATTCAATTAGAATAAACATTACATCATATAGAGATCAAATATATATGAAGAGCATAATAACTTTTGAAAAACAACAGATGTTTTCTGGCCAGGATACTCACAGTTCTCTGCATCACATCCTGTCTTAGACAGTTTCGAACACCAACAGTTTTGTACACCAACAAAAATAAGTCATACTTTTTTATCAAACTATATAAACAGTTTCCCAAAGAAAATAGTTTATTCATCGAAAACATAAGAAACAACAAGTGTATTCAAACAGTCAGTAATCAGTATTAATGGAAGTTTATATAGTTTAGAAGTAATACTTCTTTATTTTCTTTATTTATCAAACAAGCAACACAAAATGACAGCTGTTCTGAAACAGTATATGAGAGGAAGTGTGAGAGAAACCTCAATCCGGTCATGGGGAGAGAAAATGTGATCAGATTTGACGGCTGAAATGAACTGTTGTACAATTATCAATGACAACTGACTGAGTAAATAGAAAATATTAGGACTCTTTCTTGTCATGACAGGTTAATGAGCTGGATTGTTCTTCCGCAGACCTCTACACTGACAGTTCTCCTGCTTCTGAGTCTGAGGTAGGATGTGAGTCACTTGTGTTCAGCATTCGAGACATTTGCTTGTTGATGTACTTAAGACATTTGATTCTAGACCTGAGCTTGTGTACTTTTATGATGGCAGGAGGCTCATTATTTACAGACCTATTCGAAGAAGGAGCTTATTGCCATGGTCTTATGCATGCAGAGGGAAATGGAGGACTTGAAGGAACAACTTAGGTGCCTTACAGGTCAGTATTGTTTGATTGTTAGGTGTTTTGATTTATTGAATTGCATAAATCAAATCTTCACATTTGATGTACTCACTACAGCATGTGGAAAGCTAGCAAGAAACCTGGAAATGCTGATCGAGAAGACCCAGATGTGGTCAAATGGGAACAATGGGACCTCTCTCGGGACCCCAGATTCTGCCGAGGCAGATGCTGTGATACCAGATGTGCGTTCTCCTCCAGCCATTGTGAATGGGCAATGGCTGAATCAGGGTCCAGGACCACAGAAACCTCACAAGGCCACTCAGAATGCTCAAAAGGACGGGCTCTTCACAGAGGTAGTCTATAAAAGTTAGATAAAATAATAATCCTAATCATCTTTTCATCCTAATATTGTAGCACTCCGTATTTTCAATATGATTTCTCTTTGTCATATTGAAGTCTTTGTATTACACTGTCAAAATGATTTTTCTGAAGTTGTAAATAAAACATATTGGAGTATGTTTTACAAGTATTTTTACCTTAAAAAAAAAATCATGTTTAATTCAGTGTGCTACTTGTTGTTTATTTGTAATTATTTGTGAAATTTACTAGCAATTTTTGTTTAAAACTAAAAAAAAAAAGTAATTTAAAAGAAATCCTTAAAATCGAAAAGTAATCCTATGCCATTTTTTTTTCAGTGTACAGGTTTTTTTTTGTTTTTGCCATTTTATCTTATGCTTTTCAATATATAAATAGTCTATCTTCATCCTTTTCTTTGTTGTTACCTTGTAGTGATATATTTTTTAATAGGGCAATTAGAGCAGTTGGCTGTACTGCTCAGTAACTTGCAAAAAATAGTCTTATAAACCAGTATTCGAAAGAAGTGCCATAAGATTGTGGACTGTGATCCTGCCTGAAAAAATTGCTATACAATGTTTTTTCATATCAGCCACTCCTAACATACATGAAAGAAAAGCTTGTCTTAAGTCTTATCAAGCTATATATATATTTCACAAGTTCAAATAGATAGCATCAGTAATCGTTTTGTGTATTTGTTTATTTATTTTTTTATCAGTTTATCACTCCTGAACTTTTGGAGAGGTGTAACACAGGCACCACTGCCCAAAAACTGACCAACGACCTGCTCCGTGGACTCTATGAGAGGGAATGCCTGGCTTCCCACTCTATATCTGGAGTCGTGTACAACAAGAGAGGCCAACCAAAGCCTGCTCTCCCCACCGAAGAGATCCAGGCAATCCTGAGTAAGATGGTGTTCTGTCATTTTGAAGATTGTCAAAATTTACACTTAACTTGAATCTATTACACATAATTTCCTTAAATATTCCTGTACAGGAACCGTTCAGTATTTCTTTCCTGGCAAGACTGACGCAGAGATCAAGGGCTACATCCGACAGAAACTGCAAAACGAATCCAAGAGGCTGAGGAAGAAACCGTCACTCTCAGGCCAATATGAGTCTAGAGGTTTCAATGTACCGTTAGATATGATCGACCAGAATTGAAATGCACAGTTAGTGGATATTAATTGCGTGTAATCCATTAAATTAGCCTTATTCGGTGTTACTTACAATTAAAGTCCTGGACTCAAGTGAAATTGATGTGCATTGATAATAGTCTTCAAAGAAAGTCACACTGATCTCTTGCAGCTGCCATTCGGCGGTTGACGGTTGTGGCGTTTCTGATGTGAAAATGCAAATGAGCGATTCCAGATAAGTCCAAATGTTGCATTCACGAAAGCCTCTGGCTGCATCAAGCACAGTCCACGCTTGGATATCGAGATGTTTAGATATTAATGAATTAATGATGTGTCTCTGTGAACGTCTGTTTTTTTTAATACTTTGTATTTAACAGATGTAGGATTTCAGGACGTACCATTGTGCGCGGAGCGTAATAGGGTGTGACCATTATTTACATTGTATTTTCAATGTATTTCTTATTTGATGATGTTATTTGGTCTATATGACAACAGCTTTATGTATGTAATTTTTTGTTATTAAATGCTGAAAACGCAGGTCTGCTTATTGGGATTAGCTTTTCAACTTTTTATTTATTTTTTATTCAATATGGTTTTTGGTTGTTAATGTGCGACACGATGAAATGGACGTGGGAGAGTTGGTAGGTGTATTATCGTGTACAATGCCTTCTCGATGAGGGCCATTGAGAACAATGCAAGCTGCATGTGGAGAGCTGGTGAGATAGAGAGAATCAATGACTGAGCGACACAGGCAGAGTGACAACAGCAGGGGTGCTGGGCCAGTTGTCTTGGCAACCTCAGTCTTCTGGGCCACAGCAGTCTGGGTCTTACCCTGGCCATCGCCTCCGAGCATCTGCCCGCTGCAGGGATGAGGGGGATTTTTGACAAACAAATGAAAGGCAAAAAGCTTTTAGGGCCCAAAAAGAGATTAGGTCTGTTGCCCAGTGGCAATTTTAGTCTTCATTTGATCATCAGTATGATGTTATGGTGGAATATTTGATAAATGCTCAGACCTCTGTCTTGTTTTTCCGCTCTTGTTGACTGGGCGGAAAACAAAAGTGTTTTGTAATGGCTGCTCTTTTAAGCTTCTGTGTCAGTAAACAGGGGCCTGTCTGGCCTGATTGATGGCACAGGCTATGATTGGGCCGAGCGCAACCCTCTACTTATCATAGCTTCATCAGACAGTGGGGGGATAGGTGGAGACAGACAAAAGAAAAAATGGATGCGTGTGCATTTTGCAAACCAATGAAGTGAGAATGCGCCACAGATAATATCTTGGTTAAATGTCGCCATGATCGATGACACAAAGTATACAATGCCAATGTGGTATAAAACTTGGGTCTGAAATTGAGCTGTAATGCTTCACTGTTCCTTGCCTTAGATGTAGGGGGTGTGCAAAAATCATGTCCATTAGATCCTCAATCTTGTGAGCATAATGTGTTTCTGCCATGTGATTATACCAGGTGCCCCAGGGCAAAACAGAGACAACACAGTGATAAAACATCGGGGGAGATGTATGGCTAGTCTTTTAGATGAGGTGAGGTGCTGTTCCTATGATAATCATATGCTGTTATAAAGTAATTATATTTCAATGTATGTTTACTATAGAATACATTAATGGAATTCATCTTTAGGTGGACTATACAAGGAAAACATTCTAGGTACAGTATGTTCTCTAATTTTCAAAAGTTTGGGGTTGTTAAGATTGTTTACATTTTTTTAAATTAATCTCTTATACTTACCGAGGCTGCATTTATTTAATCTATAATATAGTAAAATATTATTTTTTAATTACTACATGACATTATTTAATTTATTAAAATTGACTTATCCATGTGATGCAAAGCTGAGTTATTCCAGTCTTCAGTGCCACATGATCGTTCAGAAATCATTCTAATATGCAAATTTGGTGCTACAGATTTCTTCTTATCAATGTTAAAAACAGTTGTGCTGCTTAATACTTTTGTGGAAACCATGATATTTTTCTGGATTTTTTTGACAAAGTCTTTACTGTCACTTTTGATCAGTTTAATGTCTCCTTGCTGAAAAAAAAATACTTTCTTACATGACCCCACACATTTTAAAAACATTACAACAGTAATGTTTTTAAAATGACACCACAAATAAGAGTAAAATGCATCAACTGTCTGTATCTCCCCCTTAAAATGGTGTTTTTGGCATATTCCACCTCAGACGTTTGACCTTACCTGTTTCAACTAAAATCATCATGGTCTGTTGACAACATTCATTTTATTGTAGTAAAACATGTTTAAATTCATTAAAAAATCTAATATTTAGCTGTGCCACACAATTGCATGCAACCCTGTTATACTGCATTAATTTGGCAATTTTTGAGTGCTTTCATCAAACTCAGCCTTAAAACTAGTAACATAAATCTGCAAAAATGTCAACGATTCTGTGTTTTTCTGTCAATATGGGGTGCTGTGTGTACATTAATGAGGAAAAAAAATTAACTTAAATGATTTTAGCAAATGGCTGCAATATAACAAAGAGTGAAAAATTGAAGGGGGTCTGGATACTTTCCGTACCCACTGTATGTGTGTGTATATATATATATATATGAGATTTGTTTTTTTTTTCTAAAATTATCATTTTTGTCAGGCTTCTGCATTTGTTCACTTATTTCACTTTAATGGCAATGAAAATAATCTATTCATTGCCATTAAAGTTAAATTACTGAACCTACACATAGGAGTCTAAAAAAAAAAAAAGAGCTAATTTTAGAAGAAAATTTCAAACGGCACTTAGAGGCTTTTGCATCTGAACTCTTCATATATACACACACACACTGATGTGAAAATAATGCATATGTTAATCGGTATCTACAAAATTTTGTTTTAAACTCTTAAAAAGTCACCCCTACTGATTCAGGTCAAATGGACTCTTCTAGTATGCAGTTTTTAAAACATTGATAATTCAGCAATTTAATTTAAGCATTTATTTTTTTTTAAATAGTTTATTACTTTATTGTACATGCCGTTTGCAAAAATGTAAATTTTTCTGACCGTTTCTTTTAGAGTTTTGATAGTCTTTCCATGTAAAATGCCATGTTTTTCTTCACAGAAATTAGGGTTAGCAATGGTATATTTAAATGTTGGCCTCTTAAGACGGTTCATTTACTGAATTCAGCACTTCAGACTAATGAGGCCAGCTGTGTAAGTGCAAGTTATTTACAGCCTTCTTTGAATATTCAAAGTGCTGTGATTGCAACAATTTTATTCCACCATAAAAAGGAATCACCACAAAACATTTACCTTACCAATTTAAATGGGAAAAATATATTTATGAAATGATACAGCTGTGCAGCATGTAAATACTCTTCTTGGTCACACATGAACTCCCATGAGGTTGACGGGCCGGTTGTTGTATCTTTTGGAGATGTCAGCTTCAATCTGTTTGTGAGAGAGAGACAGATAGATAAAGAGGAAGCTTTTTTCATATTCTCAGCCAGTCCAGGATTTAGTTTTCAATAAAAGTTATGTCCACCATGACATTTAACAACATTAGTTTAGCTTTTTTGCTTTATTAACCTCATTTCTTTTTATATTTAACACTGCCAAGCATTAGCTCCTTTTGCAAAGAGGGGAAGAGTGTGAACAGGAATTTGAAGGTTTGCTAAGGTGCCAGTTTCACTTTTGCAGAGGAAAGTAAATGAGTGAGAAAGTATCAGGACTATACCATATACTGCTGTAATAGGACAAATGTATTATGATAAACCTGTACTGAAACAAATCCACAAACACATCATTATAACAGGTTTACTGTACCAGTTTCTGGAGCTCCTTGGTGCGAGCAGCCAGCAGATCAATGCGGGGCTCCAGCTTGGCCTGTTCTTCCAGAGCCTCCTGTCGTTTTTCAGCCAGCGTGCCACGCTTTAACACCAAGATATCAGCCTGCTTGAGTTTCTGCCGCAGTAACTCTGAAACACGCTCCACGTAGCTGAGACACAAACATACACAACACCAGATTTATCATTAGCTGACTACAAGATCTCAGTTATATCAACATTAAAACTATAGATAACTGTTCAGTGTTTTTTTTTTTATGTGACTAATAGCTTCAAGGAATGGTTAATTAAAAATAAAATTTGCTGAAAATATACTTACCCTCAGGCCATCTAAGATGTAGATGAGTTTGCTTTTTCATCAAAAAAAGGTTTGGAGAAACTTAGCATTACATCACTTGCTCACCAATGGATCCTCTGCAGTGAATGGGTGCCGTCAGAATGAGAGACCAAACAGCTGAACATCACAATAATCCACACAACTCCAGTCCATCAATTAATCCATAAACCATAATACTGTTTGATCAATATCGGAACACAAATTTCTGACCCTGCATAGACAGCAATGCAACTGAAATGTTCCCAGACCCAGAAATGTAGTAAGGACTTTGGTAAAATAGTCAGTGTGACATCATTAAGTGAACCGCAATTTTATGAAGCTACGAGAGTACTTTTTGTGCGCAAAGAAAACCAAAATAACTTATTCAACAATTCTTCTCCTTCGCGACACCCTAGGGTGCCATTATGGAGAGTACCAAGACGCCTGCATTGTTTATGTGCAGAGTTACTCTTGATAATGGCGGAAGATGTGATTTTGAGGAGAAGAATTGTTGAATTAAGTCATTATTTTTGTTTTCTTTGCGCACAAAAAGTATTCTCGCAGCTTCGTAAAATTACGGTTGAACCACTGATGTCACATGGACTGTTTTACTGATGTCCTTACTACGTTTCTGGGCCTGGGAACATTTCAGTTATGTTGCTGTCTATGCAGGGTCAGAAAGCTCTCGGATTTCATAAAAAAATATCTTAATTTGTGTTCCGAAGATGAACGAAGGCCTGACGTGTTTGGAACGACACGAGGGTGAGTAATTAATAACAGAAGTTTCATTTCTGGGTGAAGTATCCCTTTTAAAAACGTTTCAATGATGGATTTCTTTCTTACAAACACAGCTTTTCGCTGCACAAGATGTTTATTGGTGGACTGGAGTAGTATGATGGATAACTGTGATGTTTTTAAAAGATGTTTGGACTCTCATTCTGACGGCACCCATTCACTGCAGAGGATCAATTGGTGAGCAAGTGACGTAATACTACATTTCTCAAAATCTTTTCAAATCGAAGAAACTCATCTACATCTTGGATGGCTGGAAGGTGAGTAAATTTTCAGCAAATTTTCATTTTTGGGTGAAAAATTCCTTTCAGATATGCTGATATATGACAGATTTAAAATGCATTTCTTCATATGAAAGGTTTGAGTGTGTAGTTACCGTGGTGACGCCTGGATCATGAAGAGGTGCTGCATTCGTACTGAAGTGAGCCCGTTTAGCAGGTCACGCACGTCTGCCAGCATGGCCTCCACACGCTCGGGAGTCTGGGCCTGAATCACTGAGGGAGCGAGCTGGAACTGACTCATGGTCACCAAGTCACCTTCTTCACGCATCTCACTGAGCCGCTGACACAGGAACATTTCCAACTGACCCACAGAAACACAGAAAAAGAGTTTGGTTTGGGTGAGGACTAAAGTTTCTGTCTAATACTTGTAACAATGAGCTGTTGTACCTCCTTCAGCTCATTGATGAACTGGCCACGTGTCTGTGAGTTTTCTAGAAGAGAAAGCGCATCTTCACCTCTGGCAACACCATCAGGACCTGCAAAAGTAAAATTATTCAGCACCATACCCAGACCCAGATGAAATCTGCAGACTCTGGAGTTGCGCATTATGCACGCTGATTATAATGTGTATTTACAGAATGGATATAAATGTTTAAAATACGATTATGTGTGCCTGTCTGTAATTCTATCCTTTTACCAAATTGCAGATCTCACATTAAAATAATTAGCTCTTGGTGATATTTTTGATTATTTGATTTTTTTAATGCTTTTAAAATAAATAATTTATGCTCATGAATGCTGCATTTATTTGATGAAAAATACAGCAAAATGTAAAATATAACACTTTAAAAGAGCTTTTCTATTTTAATATATTTAAAAATGTACATTTGTGGTGCATCAGTCTTTTTTTGTTGTGTCCTTTGGAAATCACTCTTAAAAAACAGTGCTTCTAATATATATATATATATATATATATATATATAACATTTTTTATAAATATACACAAATATACAG
>NW_015555807.1:220512-256980 GCF_001515605.1 Sinocyclocheilus anshuiensis | reverse complement strand
ATATATATATATATGACATTTTATTTATATATAATTATATATACATACATATACATCTTTGATGAATAAAAAGTTCAAAAGAACAGTATTTATTTGAAAAACTTTTGTAACATTATTAATGTCTTATTATTGGCACTTTACATCAATTTAATGCATCATGAATGCATTAGTATCTGAATAAAAATATTATTGACCCCAAACTTTTGAAAAGCAGTGTACATGTATAACAAATTCTTAATGTTAAGTACAGTTATCAACATTTAATTTGAGTAAATCCCAACACACTTACAGTCTGTGCCAACATCCACAATTTCAATTTCCACAGGTGTTAATTCAGAGGCTCCCCAGTCAATACCACCAGCACTGGTTTCCTGAAGTTGATTGGTAGACTGTTTTAATTCTGTTTCAAAATGAGATAACCAAAGACTTTACATTTGTACTAAATATTTAAGGCTCTTACCTCTGTGCCAATCTCGGGACTAATACCCAAGTCCACACCATCCTCAACAGAGATCCCAAAATTCACCTCTTCAGTATCAGCGCCATCGCCGAGGTCACCCCAGTCAATCTGCACAAAACAAGAATGATAGATAGATGACAGATAGACGCTTAAAACTCAACTCATGGAGTCATATTATCACACTTACAGTCTCCTCTGTGACAACATCAGGTGGGGCTTCCTCCATTACAGGTCTCTCTACAACTGTGGGCACATTTCCTGTCTTCCACTCATATACAGTTGTGTTTCCTTTCTTCTGGACAAATCTTAGAATGGGCAGTGCTTCTTCAGACCTAAAAAAATGTCAAATTGCACATCATATAAGGGTTATGTTGTAGTTAAATCACAGGCATGATTTCAGGTGTCTAAAGGTCAATCAACGCAGCATTAGAAACGAAAGAATTCACACTCACCAATCACTAACAAAGTTTATGAAGGCTGCGTAAAATTTTATAGCTTCATCCAGACAGGCTGCTTTTTTACCAGTTTCTTTTAAAACTACAGGCAGATCCTTAACGAGTGCTTGTAACTCCCTTGCCACATTTTCCCCCTGTGAAATATTATAGGTTAGTATCGGTATTCAGCATCAAACGATGTAAAATACATTGTAATTATTTGTTGTCTAACCTGTATCCCATACTGTTTACAGGCAGCATAATAGCGTTCCCTCATGTCAGTGGCACCACTCTGACACTCCAGTTCTCTTCGGCTCAACTCCTGCTGCAGCTGCTGTGCTTTAGACACCTGCTTCCTCAAAGCAGGACCTTCATAACTTACACTACGAATCAATATACTGGCCACTTCAGCTGGGGTTAAAAACACACATACACACAATCATGTCACTGTGTTTGCGTAACTTAAAAAAAAAAAGGCTTAAATAATTAAATGAGGATTGTTTACCTAAATAGACATTGTCTTTTTCATACAGGGACACTATTTCTTGCCAATCCTGTTGACAAAAAAAAAAATATATAGCATATTATTTTTACAACATACAGCAATAAATTACACATTAAAAGAATAATAAACAGCAGAGAGATGCATCATCACCTTCATCCTTTGTGATGAATATCTGCCAAAAATATTTTTGGTGGACACTTCTGTTCCTTTTAATATTTCAATTATTCGTAAGCAATGGAAATAGTGAATATCTGCAAAAGGAACAATGTATGAGTAATCGCATTCAAACAAAAAGAAGTATGTTTGTATTATTATAATAATGTTTTTTTTTTTTTTTACATGAGCCAGAGAGCAGTTGTTTGATCTCCTCATTCTCTGGCATATCCTGAATGGCAGCATTGATTTTCTCTCTAATTGTCATTACTGCACTTTGCCATTTCAGCGTGCAGTGCCTCCGGTCCACCAGCCAGTCTGAATGATGGAGACAAAAGCAAAATATTAAATAGATCTTTGTGCAAGATCTAAACTACTGTGTATAGAAGTCAAGCTACAGCACTTCAAACCATATGTTTAAGAATTGTGTATGCATAAATGACTGTAAAACTGTCGTACCTAAGAGTTTACTGGTTTGGATGTCAATTGGGACATTCTGGATGTTCTGTTAAAACAGATTTTTATAACAAAGGTAAATTATATACACTGTAATAATAACACTCACGTCAACTGTTTGCACATTATTATGGTCTTATAATCTTAACGGAAAGACAACGAAAAGATGTAAGCCAAGTAAATAATTCAGGCTTTATAGTAATAAAAACACAGAAGTATGCATTGACGCACAATAATACTCTTTGAAATGGTTTTTGATAGCTTGTCAATGTCTATAAGCATGTTCACGTTTCTTTACACAGGGAGAACAAGACTTAAAAAACGGTGTCACTTAATTTTAACCAAAGAATGTTTTGTTTTACCTCCATTGCAATCGTGGTTGTCGTTATTTTGATAAAATAGTACCTACAGCTACTCCATGCCTGTAAATAAAACCGATGAGATATAGCTCAAGTTTACAATTTCCACTGACACGTACATACACAACTGACCAGTCAGCACACGCGACACTGCTGGGTCTCACGCGCCGCCTGCTGAAAGACCAATGAACTACACGAATAGAAAAACCGTTAATCACTTCCTTGTAACGTCAAAATAAAAGTCACTAGAAATTGCTTGTTGCAACAGTGACCTTAATTTTCCTCGTACAGTCATGTATTTTCCGTGAACTCAAACGTATCTGAAATTCACTGTAAATTGAAAAAAAAAAAAAATATATATATATATATATATAAATGTACGGGAATCTTAATAATACACGCTTTCAGATGTTGTGGATACTCAACTAATTTTATTTCATAAAATTAAGATGGTTAAAAAATGTTGATTATTAATCATTTAATAATTAATTATAAGTATATCCATGTAATAGGCGTTTATATATTAATCAATAATAATTATTTATTATTACGTGTTCTTTATCTCTTAATACGTTGCATTTTATCACACTGTTTTCCATAACTACGAATCTGGTAATAAAAAGTTATTTATATCACATTAAAAAAGCTGTAAATTCAACACATTTACTTTTTTTTCAGAAAAGTTCCTTCAATGCAACGGCAAATCTCAAACTATTAAATGGTTTTTGATCATTTGTAGCCTATTTATTTATCTTATTATGGTACTTTTCCTATATATAAAAAGGAAGAAAAAGATACATTAATTTGCTTACTTTTCAAAAGGTAAACGCTTATCTTCTATATCTATATTTATCTATAAAGTATCGCTTTTTATTTCTCCTCTTTCCTACTACTTGTTTCACTTCTGTTTCAGTTTTTATAACCATTTCTTACTATGTGTAAGTAAGTTTTTGTTATTTTAGCATGTGTGTTTGGCAGTGTTATTTTTTAGGATTACTGATAAACTAATGTAGTTTGATTTGTATTATTTATATTTGTTATTTATTTTAATTTTAGTTAAATTATGTCTAAATTTATGTCTGTATAGATATTTTATTAAGTTTTAGTTTTATTTAATTTGAGTTATTTTAATACTTCAACAAACTAAATGGAAATGAAATAATATATATATTGAATGTATATGTATGTATATATATATATATATATATATATATATGTATGTATGTGTGTATGGTTGTACGTACACATATATGTAGTTTTCCTTTGACTGAGTGACAAACAGCAGAAGTGGTATGTCCACTAGATGGCGCGATTTCCTTTAAAAGAAATAGTGTGACATATTACATTGTTTCGTACTTATAAGCAGGGCTGGCAATAACAACAAGAAATAGTCATTTGACATTTTCTTGCACCATATGCATTGCATTTGTGCTTCCTTTCTATTGTGCTGCTTGCATAATTCATAAAATATTTCAACTCGCACTTTATGTGGACATAAATTTATGGTAAATATCCTGCTCTTTTCTCAGTTTTATTTGAACAACGTGGTTTTATAGATTTTCTATTTGCCGGATCACAACACTCCTTATCTAAGTGTCTGCCAAAGGGACTTTGGCTGTAAATATGACTGCAGGTGTCTCAGGTGTTTCCAACAAGAGGCTCCTCCCGTCGTACAGTTGACAGAAATATCTATTTCTTCTTCTGTTTTCTGACAGAGCAGATTAAAATCAGCAAAGAAACAAAGCAGAAAGTTTGAAATAAAGGTCAGTATGACACTATGATGCAATGTTAAAATCAAAGATAGGATTGTAATTCTGCTTCTTAAAGTTAGGATATCTTGGGCAACTCCAGTAACACTACACTTAATACACAGGAGAGGCCTTTGAAAATAAACTTGCACTGTACTCCAAACAGAGCACTTTTAATCACTCCAAAGACCATTTCAGCACCTTGCTGAGAGCAGAAATCAGAATTTTAATCCTAAATCGGTTAAGCTCTTTCATAGTCTTGTGAAGCACAATGGCTGTAACAGTCAAAGGGAACCAAATAGACAATGCTTTATTTTCATATTTTTTGAATGACATTCAAACCTGCTCCTATCTCAGCTGGGGATCCAGTATCAGTCTGTGATTTCCCCACATTATGCAAATGTGGGCATCATCTGTCTGGTGGCCTTGCGAAATTAAACATCAGAGGTGAAATTGTGAACAAGCTCAGGTGGAAAGCGTCCTTCTGCTGTTAAAACCCCCTACAATCCGAAAAAATCCTTTATATGTAAAAACCATATTCAAGAACGCAAACTATGTGTGAATACAAACCACTGACTTTTGCATTTGCAGTATGAAACTAAACCAGAGCAAACATACAAACAATTATATTTTCTTTGTCAAAAGGTTTAACTGTAGACATGTATTTGCAAATACAAAGTAAAAATTCACAAAATGTATTGTGTGTGGAAGTACGTTGTGTGAGATATTTTATATCACATATAATACTATGGTTATGTATATACAGTGGGTACGGAAAGTATTCAGACCCCCTTCAATTTTTCACTCTTTGTTATATTGCAGCCATTTGCTAAAATCATTTAAGTTAATTTTTTTTCCTCATTAATGTACACACAGCACCTGCAATATAACAAAGAGTGAAAAATTTAAGGGGGTCTGAATACTTTCCGTACCCACTGTATGTGTGTGTGTGTGTTTATTAATATGTCTATATAGTTTTATTCTTTTTATATTTCAGTTTTAGTTATTTTAGTTCCATTTTAGTCATAATTAAGCTAAATGAAAATGAGAAATGTTGCTTTGGAAATTAGCTAAAATAGAAAAAAAAAAGTTTGTTTTTTTATATATATTTTATTTCGATTTATTTTATTTCAAGTTTTTTTTTGATGGTTTTAGTTAACTATAACAACCCATATAATATCTCATATAATTGCCTTTTATTTTCATAGACAATAACTTTTATTAATTTTTACTTTGCACTTTGTAGTATGCTCTACAGTCTAGACAGACAGACAGACACATAGATGATAGATAGATAGATAGATAGATAGATAGATAGATAGATAGATAGATAGATAGATAGATAGATAGAAACATAGGCTGCATTTATTTACTGATAGAGTTTCTCTGCAGTCCATCTTGATTTGGTAAGGTGAGCACCTTTTTGGTTGACCATGCAAATGTTAAACCAACTTTACGCTCCCATGAGGTCGTTCACTCAGATTGCCCTCCCTCTCTCGATCACATGGCTGTAACATTTACTCATGTTGCATTGGGTTGGACCTAATGTTCAACTTGGACTGAAACAGTGTGTTTGTGTGAGGCTATAGGCTGCTGTCTGAGCAGGAGAGGGAGATAAAACAAGACTGATAAAGAGAGAGGGAGTAAGGGAGGGACCAAGAGAGAGGAAGGGGGAAAGAGAACACCTGTAGCATGAGACACTGCACTCAAAGCAGACATTCAGTAGGGAGATTAATTAAGAGAAGGGGAAGCAAAAAGGTGAGAAGGTATTAGCAGCTCTCAGCAGACTGAACTTGAGCGGTAAAGTGAAGTTACTAAGTGAACACAGGGGGCAAGGCTGTCAATGCGACAATGGTTTAACTTCTTCTGGACACCTGTTCTTCTGAACCAAGAGCACTTTTGAAAGAAGTGAACGCATCTTGTCAGGTGAGAACTGATCACTTGCTCCTTTTTGTGTTTTGAAGTGAATTTGTTAAAATATTGTTTGTGAACATGCATTTGTTCTTGTATTTCTTCAAGATGCCCTTTTTTTTTTGCATATACAAGAACATTAGAGTTCACATTCTTAATCTGACTGATTTAGTTTAAAAAAACGCATGAGGATTTTTTTAAAACTTAAATTAAATGCATAAAACATTATTTAAAAATAACAAAATAAAATAAGATAAAATAAAAATAAAATAAATAAAATGAAATTAAATAAAACAAAATATAAAGTTAGCAAAAATTATCAAATGAAATATTAAAAAAGTCTTAGAAAATCGTACAATATAGAAAAACATATATTATATATAGAAAAAATTAAATGATGAAATGATAAAAACTATATAGACATTTTAAAAACAGTCCTGATAAAAATGACAAAAACGCACAACAAAATTACTAAAATTTAACCCAAATTTACATGAAAACTGAATATATAAAAACAAATTCAAAACATTTAATAAAAACTATAATAGTATCGATGTGATACTAAAGTAGTAACACTGGTCTTAACCATTTAACAATGAAAAATGAATTTAAAGTCAAATTAACAAACATGAGTAGTTTTGAACACAGATGAGAGGAATTTGAACTTGTGTTCATTAATCATGAATTCTCCTAACAGAGCCCGTTATGAACAAATGCTCTATGAAGGCCTCTCTTGAGAGGCTGTAGGCTACATAGGAAGCTTGATATGCTATGTTACAGGCCCAGAAGAGCGAGAAGTAGCATTCAGAACACAAACGGCAGCAGTATGATGTCCAGGCCTAGACTTGCAGGCAAACTTGACACCCTCCATGACTGCTCTGAGTACGGCAGGGCCTGGCTGCCCTTGAGTTAACCTCTCCTCTCCTCAAAACATTTGTATCACCGGGAAGGCTTTGAACTTGGTTAGTGATTTCCTAGGTTTAGACAGGCACAGTGTACTCTCCCTGTGATCTCTGAAGTATTTAGTGCTGCTCAGTCACACAAGGAGGAAAACAAAGTAACTTATTATCTAGCTCTAAGGATACCTCCTGAGTATCAGGTGACTTTCAAGAAACTGCTGCAAAAGATTTGTACTTTTTTTTGTAATATTTAAGAAAAATAATTCAATATATGAATAAAATATGGCTATTATTTAAATTATTTTTTATATTTTTATAGATTTTTTTGTCATTTTAATAGTGCAAGAATTAAAAAAAAATGTCCTTAAAAATTTCTTACATTTTTTTTTTAAGTAACATTCTGTAAAGCACATCCAGTCCGGCACATATCAGTATGCAGGCTGTGACTCACAATTCAACATAAACAAGTCATAATCAATAAGCATGAACAATAAAACCATAAATGAACCTTCACACCACCCTAGCTGAGGCACCTGACTCTCCCAGGATTAAACTTTACAGTCATTTTCAGAGTGCAATAAGATCTCCTCTAATGACATCTACAGTCTACTTGGCTACAATAAACTAAGTGCAATCAAGGTGAAAGAGTAGTAGCTGCTTCAAAAAGTGACTGAATCCTGTCATTATGTAATTGCAGAAGATCAGTCACAAATCCAGTGGAGAGTCTGTTTCCCCATAAAATGGCCATATTCCCTTGTGTTAGAAATGCCTTCTCATTTAGTAAACACTGCGACATTACATGAAAATGTTTGATGTGTTGCATTAAGGCTGTTGTTTTTGTCTCAGAACCTTTATGGCAGTGGTTTCAATGACCTCCAAATAGGATGATCTCCTTGCAAGGGACCTGCTTTCTAAAAATGCATCAATATTTTTTACTGTATAAGGTGTGAGCGCAAAAAAATAGTAAGAATGTTGTTTTACTTTGTAAAAACATGTTTTTGCAGAGTTAAATATAACTGGCTTTTAATACTGCTATTTCACCGAGGACAAAAATATTTTAAATGTTAATTTTTTTTTTCTACTCAGATAATGCCAGGTGTTTCAATTCAGTTTCAAATGATTTTTTTTCATATTGCATTTTACACAATAAATATTGTTCCAAATTGTATTGTTGCAGTTTTGCAGAGAATAAAACTTACAACCCCCAATAATCAATATATGCTAGAATGATACAAAGTACAAACGATTATTTTAAACACAATTCTTTTAAAATGATGTAGTTTTGAAATAAATAAATATTTACACTTACAAAACATATATTAAATAAATATTCAGATAGATAGATAGATAGATAGTCTATCAAAATGCTTTTCATTGCTAAAACTCATCTAATATTTTTGGCCTGATCTCTAAATCTAAATCCAATTTCTTTATTTTACCTAAAATGAATTGCACCCGGAAGTCATGAAAGGAGCTTGTCACGTTTTAGTGGAATTCGCCATAAAAAGTACATTCACATGGAGACACTGCCTTGTTTCATGCGTGAACCCTCTATGACTGAACAATATTCTACCAGAAATATATTGGGTGGCAACGGCCAAGTGAAGGGTGTGTTTACTAGTGCCTTCTAAAGATCACTTCAGGTCTGATACTTAAAATCTTATCGCACACCAATGCTATAAAACCTGCTGCATTCGCTGGACGACCCATCACATGTTCATTGATACATTCCATTTAGTGATGACTATGACAATGCTGTTAAGGTACCAGATGACACACCCTAGTGTGATACCAGCCATACACATTATTATTACCAGGTGTGTGAGTCTCCAGTGTTTACACTGGTTGCTATCACATGGGTAAATCATTGTACATCCTTTGTGATGTGTACAATAGCTATATACAGTCTGTCCAATATTACATAACAAATGATACTCTATCAGAGTAGGACGAAATACTAAGTTATCCATCAAGGAGCTGTTCAAGTGTCTTGGTTCACGCAATGTTATTTTGGTGCATCTCAGATCTCAAGGGAGTGACAGGGGATCCAGTGGTGCTGTTCATTAATTAAACAGCTGAGCAGCAGAGTCAGGTGTCCTCTTGTTATTCTAATCTAATTATTGGATGAGGAGACACACATATTCTCAGAGAGAACTAGTGTTGCTGCTTACAATGTGCTAAAGTATGCAAATGAGCCTTTATGAGAATGTTCTAATATGTTTTTGTATCCATAAAAGCACATCCTAGGGCAAAAACCATCTGTGTGTTGGTGATAAATGCATGAGTCTTATGCTATGGACTGGAGAATTAAGCAGCTTGCAGACTCACTGTTAAATTACGAGTTGGAATCTGTATTTTGAAACATTACTCAGTATCTTTCATCTACCTAACAAATCTGCATTCGTGTTACAGGTCTACTTTGCTATCTTCCCTTCGCACCTGTCATGGCCGACCCTGCCTGGTGGAAGCTCACCTTCCTGAGGAAAAAGAAGTCAGAGCCAAAGGTCCTGTATGAAATACCACCCGACTTCAGCACCAACAATGCGAAAAAAGACCTGGGCAACGACGACGCAGACAGCGATCTAGACGCCAGACTGGAAAAAATAGTGGATAAATCTGCCACTAAGGGCCGTCATGTAAAAGTCTCCCATTCTGGGCGGTTTAAAGAGAAGAAGAAGATTCGCGGGACTCTGGCGGAAAACCCGAGCCTTTTCCCCGAACCTGCTCGGACTGACAAGAGCCATGTGGAAAAATAACTTCCAGACGAAGCACACAGTTTGCAGCCTGTTTATACATACATACTAATTTTTACTCATTCTTATTTGAAAGGCTGCATGTTGAGTGGAGTTACCACTGACGCAGCGAAGATACTGGAACAGAAAATTATTATTTTTTACCAGCCATACTTTAATTGAAAAGCAACCCCAAGATGATTATTAAGGAGTTAATGTTTCCTGTAAATCATAAACACAATATTGTAATGCTCATGAAATGTGTTATCACTGTGGGAAAAACCTGACAAGGAAGACACAGAAACCTTATCCAACTCTCATTTATAAATCACACAATCCGTTAATTTTGTGGCGAATGGTCATAAAAATGTACATTATTGTGTAATAACTAATCTCAAACCTGTGGGAAACAGACTGTTGTTCAGGTTGCACTTCGATTAGCACTTGATCATGTGTTTTTTTGTGGTTGTGGACGCTCAGTTGTGCATATCTCTGATTTGATAATTTATCATAAAAAGGGTTTCAATTAGGGCAAGGACAGTCAAAAGTCACAGCACGTTAGAAACAGGTTCTCCACAACTACAGCTTTAATTTGTCTTGTTTCATTTGTACTTGTCTGTTGTTTACTGAGGTCTTTAAAGGTTATTGTTAGAATATGCAAAATAAAGATTTTTATTGCATTGCTGAGATGTGTTCAATTGTGGAGAAGTACAAAAAGTTGTTTGAACGCCACCGCCATCTGCTGGCAAAAAAGCACAATGAGCATCGCTGCAAAAATTAAACAGGTTTATTACTGTATATTTACAAGAAAAAGTCACCATCCATTACAGAATTACAGCCAAATTCAGACAGTTATTTTAGATCAACATTACATTTGGCACATTTATTAACACACAATCTAATCATATTTCACATTTGTCTTGTAGAATATTTTGTTGTTTATCATTAACACATTTATAGATGTGCAAAACATCAAACAGAGCAACATGTTGGGTGTTTTTTGTTGTGACAGAAGTCCAAAGTCTATGTTTTCTGAAACTACAATTAAGGCTGCAAGTACAGCTGTGCTTTTTTAATTATTAATAAACATCAGGCAGTCAACAGACTTTGCACTTACAAGTAGTAGATTAAGAATGTGTTGAGGTCAGTCTTGAAGGCTTAAAAATGCTGCAACGAAGCACCATTTTGTAATGCAACATGATTTATATTCATAAAATCATGTATGCAGTTATCAACATAAATCTCCCTTCTGGTTTTGGTTAAGACGATACGAATGCAGGACGAATATGGAATGATAAGTCTTCACTAGTCAGTTGATGCCCTGGTGGCATTATTTGCGACAGTCGCTGTCAAGTAATGATGATGTATTGATGTCACAGATGGTGATGTTGATTTCACAGCATGTCCTCTATTAGGGGGATAAGCGTTGGTATATCCAGCCTCCCTCAGCTTGATACTGCATATCCCCCAGCTCAGTCTCTCCCTCTTTTGGCCGCAAAAAGACTATTCGGTCATGTAATCTATTGGTCTGACCCTGCCAGAACTCAATCAGGTGGGGTTTTACAATGTAACCACCCCTGCGAAAAAATATATATCCATAAAAATAAATGAAACTAAAATATAACTGTCTACATACAAACACAGACAGGGATTTGATATTAATAAACAAAAATTACTCACCAGTAATCTGGCATTGGTACATTAGTGTTCTTATACTTTTCCTCAAGCTCTGCATTCTTGTCTCTCAGGTACTTTAAGTGGGACACACAACAAATTATTAATAAATCAGGTGTTGCACCAAACCAGGAAAATAATTAACATTAATCGTGTATAATTATCATTATGAGTGTTTGGCTGAATGTTGAGGTTGATTGTGGCTGTGTTAATTGCATTATTTATATACTCTTATTATTTTTATTTGCAGTTTGAATTCGCTTTTATTTTTTTTATATTTTCAGTTTTTACTTTAACTATAGTTTAATTTTTAGTTATTTTTGTTATGTGCTTTTGTCAATTGTATTAGTTTTTTTTAGATGTAATTTATTTTTATTTTTTATTTACAGTTAGTAATTTTAGTACTTAAACATATTTCAGTTGGTTTCCAAGACAACATAATTTGTTGAATTAGTTTATGGTTTTCATTTAATATTTATATTTTATTTCATAGCAAAAATGTTTTTTTTAAATAGTTTTAATTAATGATAATAACCCTGGATGGTGGTGATAGTGCTACTCACTTGTCGGCTTGGTATTACTGTGCTCTGCCTGCTAACAACAGCCCCGATTTGACTGCCCTTGGGCCTTGAGTGGAAATAATCACGTGAAATCTCATATGGGATTCTCTCTAAAGTACCTTCAATGCGAATCTGTTAGGATACAACAAAAAAATGCAATGGGGTCAAAAACTACATTCAAAACGTGTTACATTTTTTGTCATTTAAACTGAAATATGGAAAAGATTATCCAAAGAATTAGCTGGGGAAGATTCTGAGATCCCAAAAAAACAAAAAAGCTTACCTGTCTGTTTAATGGTTCCCAGTAAAATACAAGACAGGCCTCGGGATTGCTGTCCTATTTGATTGTAAAATAAATAAATACATTTAAAAAATACAAGACGTGAAAAAGATGAGAAGGTAAACCCATAAGGACATTTTCTAAACAAAATTTGGTTTTAAAGACTCACCAGCTCTGTACCTTTCCGACTCTCATAGTTGGTAAAGAAGCGAAATCCCTCCTCGCTGTAGCCTTTTAGAAGAACCATGCGTGCAGAGGGGCGACCATCCCTTTTGAGAAAACAAGAAGGGGAAATTTTGGGGAAAATATATGCATTATATTTAAGTTGCTCTGTTTATTTCCAAGTATTGATGAACCGCACGACATCCATTCTTACTTGGTGGCTGTTGCAAGACACATTGCATTGGCTTCTCCCACCTCAGGGCATTTAGTGGCTCGATCAAACCAGCTGCCGAATTGCTTAATTGGATCTAAAGAAGCAAGCTGATCCTCCTCAAAACACTATAGTATGAAAATGATAAATAAGAAAATTAATACATTTATCGTATATTCTTTTTAAATTACTTGGCTTTCTGTTGTGACATATATGGCAAAGTAGGTTTAAATACCCCATAACTGAACTAGTACAGTGTCCTTTACTGTGTTTAGCCAATAGGATCTTTAAAGGGGTCTTTACCAAATATGCTATTACTGAAACACTAAGCCATGCATAACTGATATGGAAAGCATGTTTGATGGTCAAAGGCTGTCTCATAATTGTGTTGACTCTTTTCATATCATCTTAATTAGTAAGTGATTGAAAGTCAAGGTCAACTGACAATGCATGCATTTTTGAAAAGGCATTTGGCAAGCACGCAATTTAGCTGCAGATAATACATAAAAAGGCTAATAATTTAAAAGCACACTGACAAGGTTTTATACACATACAGAAAATGCCGGCTCTGCATATCTAGCTTTTTGATGTAAAAATCATGATATGATACTCTGTATAATATGTCTTTTGAATAAGGTCTCAGGTCATGGTCATACATATACCTGGAATAAACCTAAAATATACGTGTCCCACCTCCTGATCGCTCTTATAGCTCTTTCTCATGTTACTCAGATCCATGTCGGTGCCGCTGTCAGTACAATTCCTGCAGAAAAAGAGGTAAATAACGAAGTACTGCGGACTGTCAAGGTAACGGGTTCAATAAACTTCACAATATTGCCGATGTTCCTGGACGTGCAGAAGCGCAAATAGTTAGACGTCTCGTGCCTGCAACTCCAAACCTGCGTCATCACGTTCATGCTCTTACGTAAAATGTTATGAAAAGCAGTCGGTTTTGTAACTAACCTCTAATTTTTGGAATTAATTTAGGAATGAATAAAATATGAAAAATAAATACGTTAGTCAAGTAATCATTAATTTGATATTCTATAATTAATTTATATTTTTAAATTACCTTAATAGAAGAAGAAGAAAAAACAATTTCTGTTTCGTAAAACTTAAAAAAAAAATATATAATTTTGTGGTATTTTTTTATTATATTTTATTATTATTATTTTATTTTTTTAACGTAGCCATAAAGACTTTTATTTTGTAAGTACGATTCAACAAAACGGTCGAACACGCAGCGCCAGCTGAAGCTGGGTGAGTGAGGCATTACAATTGTTTTTTTTTTTTCCCCTTCAGTACAGATTCATCACCCATGTGCGCAAGATATACAGTAGGTGGCGGTAATACCCCTAAGGAGCGAACGGCGAACAAAAAGAAGAAGAAGAAGAACAACAACAAAACGGTCCCACGTCAAATCCGGATCAAGTCCAGTTGGTGGCGGTAAATGCACCAGAAGTTGGTTTGCCATCCGCCATAAAACGTTATTAGAAGAAGAAGAAGAAATCCAGCTCAAGATGGCAGCGACCTTGTGTGGCAGGCTTTTCCCGACATCGGGTAAGATTATGGTTTGATATTATTGCAAAAAAAAGAGTAAATAACATATATAAAAAGACAATACCTGTCATTTACAACCATGTAAATTATGAATTACATCGTAAAATTACATACACCTGAAAGCCACTATGAAGCTATTTGTGGTATTGTACAGCATAATCATCATCTATCAGAGAATATGCAATTAATATTTGAGGTACTTGGTATGTTATTTGGTACATCTCTTCATATTTAGCATTTGTTATGTATGTATTTTGGATTTTCGGCAAGCCCTTGTATTTATTTTCATGATTAAAACACCAGATGTGACGGTCTCATGATATTAGTGAATCACTTGTGGCATCCTTTACATTCATAATGTTATTTGAATAGTAATGTTTATATTCTAGCCTTAATGTTATTCTTACCAATATTTACATATTATAACCTACAGGATGGCTGCCATTAAGCCAGATTGTTCGTCACGGCTCCAAAGCTGTTACTCGTCACAGAAAGCCAATGCACTTTCTCAAGCAGAAGCTGATGGCTGTCACAGAGTACATTCCCCCCACACCTGCAGCTCCTCCTGCTGCTTTGGCTCCACGAGTCAGAAAGACTGAGGAGGTCAATCATTGCTATAGCCTACCTACTGAACACTATCTTACAAGGCTTTAAGTGTGTCATTTTAAGTGTTTAAGTGATATATATATATATATATAATCTACTCTCTTTCCTTTTAGGAAAGTGCTCTGGCAGTTTTGTTGAGGAAAGACCTAGAAAACTTGTTTAAGGAATGTAAGATGATTGCTGTGGTCCAAAACAATGCAATCAATGCAGAGGACCTCATGGTGCTGAAACACAAACTGAAGAGACACAATATCAGTGTCAAGTTCTTCCCAAACCAGGTAATGGCAAATTATAGTGATGCTTACCACTTTTGAGATGTGCGCTACTGCTTTGTGACATTTTATTTGTGTTTCTTTCCAGGTGACAAGGTCCTTTCTCAGCAACAGCATTTACAGTAACATGTTGCCTCTATTTGTTGGCCAGACTGTGATATTTGTTAGTAAAGAGCCAAAAGTTAAAGAGATGCTCCAAGCGTTAAAACACAGTCCTCAGATGGTGCTGTTAGGTGAGTGTTTCCTAGGCATGAACTTGCATTCTTAAAGGAATAGTTCACCCAAAATGGATCCTCTGCAGTAAAAGAGTGTAGTCAGAATGAGAATTAAAACAGCTGATAAAAACAACAATAATCCACATGACCTCTAGTTAATTAATGTCTTGTGAAGTAAAGTTGCATGTTTAGGATGTTTTTGACTTCAAATCATTGCTTCCTGCTAAAATAGTCCTCTATTCCCCATAATACTGCTTTCTCAATTGAAAAGTGAAAAAGTTGTCTCGTCTGAATCAGGAGAAAAATAAGCACCGATCAAGCATTTTTATTTCATTTTTTGGGTAAACTATTCCTTTAAATATCTTCTAAAAATGATTGGTATTGTCTCACAGGCTTTCTGTACCATTTTCTTTCAGGCGCTTGTATAGAGAACACATTGCTTTCATATCAAGGCATTCTCAGTTACTCCAAACTCCCGTCTATGACCACTATCCAGGGTGAGATAGTTGGTGGTCTAACCATGATGACTTCACGGACTGTCTCAATGCTGCGTCACCATCCAGCTCACCTTTCCGCCCTCCTTCAGCAGTACGTCAAACAGCAAGGCTCTGGGGACTCCACAAATGCTGTTACAGATAAAGATACTTCTATAATACAGGAAGCAGCAGCTTGAATTTTATAAAATAAATGAACAGCTGTGTATGGTTGACATAAAATGCATATAATAAAATGGAGTTATTTAAAGTTGCTTTTTTGGTCATTTATATACTATAGTTGGAGGTGAATTTTTTGTTTGTCACTGTTCATATTGTGGAGTCTGGGGCTACATTTCATAAAGGCAACATCTCTGCTGTTTTCTCTAGCAGTGATTTTGTATGTTGGTTTCAAATGACTAGTTAAAGAACATTACATTAGAATAATATTAGTAATAATTCTGTCTTTCAAAGTAAAATTTCAATGACATTTTGTAATCTTATACAATTTAAGAATAACAATGTTCGCTATGTATATTTGTTACTAGTTGTTTTACTGTTAAATGTTGCTGAAGAGCCATTAATAGACGATTTAATGGCAGGTTCCATTGTGACAGCTTACCCCATATAGCTTGGCATCAAATGTCAATTTGCTTATTGAACTGCATCTTTTTTTTTTCTTCAACCTTCATGGTGGAAATGCAACATCTTTTTTTTCTAGTCAAGTCTTTAAGGTATGTACAGAAATTGTCAATGTATATTAATAGGCACAGTGTCTATTTATTTATTTATTTTTTGCCAGCGGTCTCCAACCCTGCTCCCTTCTCTCTTCTGCTTCCTGCAGACTTCAATTCCAATCCTGCTCCAATACACCTGCTTGTAATTTTCAGGTAACCCTGAACACCTTGATTAGCTGGTTCTGGTGTGTTTGGTTAGGACTGGAGTTGAACTCTGTAGGACAGTAGCTCTCCTGGAGCAGGGTAGAGACCCCGACCTATGCCCTTTTGGATATTTAAACAATTTAAAGTGTATTTGAACTGATTTGCAAGTTAAAAAGCCAAGAGAAACATGTATTTGTACCACCAAAATAAACACTAGCTGGTCACGGATCCTGATTAGTGCTAATCTCTGGATTACTTCATGTTAATCTAGGTCAGTTAGTACTTTATGGTTATAACTCTGGGTTCAGTGTAGAAGTGTTTCTGTTCTTCATATTTTGACATGCTGTTTCATTTTAGGCCAATTTTACAGTTATGTATGATTCTCTTTCAGGAAAAAATCATGTGAATTTGTAAAACCTATGAATTAAATGTATGTGCTCTGTGTGATATATATGAACCAGTAGGGGGTTACCCACTTGAATATGACTACATTTGGAGGTTATCTCATCTCAGTAAACAGGTAATGGCAGAGCAACTCAATAGTTTCAGATGTAATGCATCTGAATGGCTGGCTGTCAGTGAAGTTCCTCCTACGTGCCTGTAATTCCAACAGCTTTTAAGACACTAATGCGGATAATGATTTGGCGGGGAGCCTTGGGTGGATTTGGAGGATGTTCCGTCACCAGTGGAGGATAGTTTGGGAGCTGTCCGCCATACATCTTTCTTTCTGGTATGCACTTGGAATATCTTGCAGTTTTAGTTGAAAGTGGTTTAACTGGTTTCCTGTTCTGAGAGTAGAGTGACGCAAAGTTGAACAAATGGGGGAACATGAAACTCAGGCGCTTGGAGGGAATCACTCCGAGATACACCACACGCTGGCCAAGAGCAGGAACCTCAGGTAAGAGCTTGAGTTAGAAACCTTGTGGTTTTAAATGCTGGTAGCAGTAGAAGTATATGTTTGAAGTGGATTTGTATATTTACTGTTTGGAAACGGATATGTATGGAAAACTGTATATTTTGTCATATGCATTTTATTGTTCCCCATTTGAGTTTGTAAATTGATATTGTTCAATAAAAAAAAAAATTAGTTTCTGAACACGCTCGATGATGCTTCACATACTAGACAAGGAGGAATGGCTACTTTGTCTGACCTTAAGCTGTTTAACAATTATTTTCATTTTTAAAATCGTGTTCAGTTCTTATAATTTAGTGAAATCTACAATTAAATAAAATGAAGTAGCCTACTCTAAATTACTAGATGATCGTTCTATGTTATTGTGATTATTCAAACGTGTATGTCACACTGTTTTCCTGATGCTGTACTTCATATGTACTGTGACCTGTCAGCATGCTCACGGTGAAAAGCTATTCAAGCTAAGGGCTGCTAAAAAGGGTTATTCAAAGCCAATTATCGTAATGACGCTAAGCCTCTCCCGGGACCGTTACCTTTGTGAGAGGTTACTAACCATAAGCATGTGTTACTGTGCATATTCTGCCTTTCATAAAAAAAAGGATATCTAAAACAATTTAAAACTTACATAAAAACAACGATGAATTTTGGTAATGATTGAATAAGTCCAGTTGCTTTTACCTCAGATCGGCCTATTTACTACCGGCCAATTATGTAATCAAATAGTTAATTACTCAACTGCAAATTCAGCAGTTTACAAAACATCTCATTTGCCCTCATTCTAGTTTAATGGGCATGTATGAGCTTGTCAGTGTTGTCAAGACAATAAGAGATTATAGAAAACATGTTTGGTTTCTGTCACACCCCTCTGATGACATTCCATTCGGCTTATATCTAGAAAAATGAATTTTTCAATAATATGTCAGTATGTAATTGAGAATAAACAGCAATAAAGGTGTTTCCTTGGTCCATACCTAATGGTTTTAGCATCATTTAGACTGTTATGTAATTATGAGTGTATTATTTTGGTTTCTTTACTTTGCATTACTATGCTCTTGTTGTGTTTCATATTAAGCCATTTAAAGTGTTTATGAGATGATGAACCAATGTGATCTAGTAAAGGGCAGAAGTTAAAAGTCCTGCCCAGGAAGTGTTGGTTAAGGCAGATCCCGGCACAGTGACAGCAAACAAAAACAGAAGCAATACAGTGCCCAGAGAAAACACCTCTAATTCGGTTATCTAACAGCAGGTTACTGCATTGGCTATTTATGGCATTTAATTGTACAAAACATTCATAAAAGTAACTCTGAAACATAAAGGCAACTATATATTTTCATGTACTGTTTGAATAAAAAAAGAAGTGCAATATCACAAAGACATGTTATTTGCAAAATTAAAAAATGGTATAAAAATAAATGATAGTGTTTTCATGGTATTTTTTTAAAAACCTCTGATATCAACAATATGACTAATTGTTTTCCTAACCCTGTTTTCTTAACCCTTCCTTTCTTAGCAGTCCTAACACATGCTTGTCTGACTAACCAATAAATGATTTGTCTTTCTAAAAATCCAATAGTGAAAACTCTTTGCTTTGCAGACATATTGTGCTCTAGTGTACAATGAGAAGGAGTCTCTAGCAGAGCGTATTTTCACGCCAAGCTCGACTAATAAGTGCACAAGAGGACATTTTCAAAATGGACTCCCACGGGTCTTCGCTGGACCACGCCCAGTCACAGCTGAGTGGTGTGGAGAAGGTGTCTTGCGGCTGGCATAAGCCCACTCATTCCAGGAGCAGCAGCACAGCATCCTCACGTCACTCACGGCTGGTTTGTACCATCTGCTTGACATAAACACACTCAAACTCTGGTTTCTTCAACTGATTTTTGGACACACCTAAATATATTCCTTACAAGTACATATGTGAAAAGCTAGCAGTAGGAGTTCTGCCCAGTTGCTCAACACCTAACAAGTGTCCAATCAGATGGTGTGAAAGCCAAACCAACAAGTTTATGTGTCTTAACAAGCTCAGCAGTTACGTTTCGTTCATAGGGATTACATGTGGCACATGTTTTAAATGGGAAACGCCCTGTTGTACGTCAACTGTGATTGCATTTTTCCCTCTGTTCCAAATAGAACATTAAAGACTGGGAAGTAATGGACGACTTTCCAGTAGATTTGAACCTCACTGGAGAAAACATGCAGGATGCGAATACTCCAGGAATCTGTGAAGGCTACTTGATGAAGAGGAGAAAGTGGCCTCTTAAAGGGTGGCATAAGGTATGAGAAAAAAATATGTTTCATGTAATCTTTTCCTTAATAGTTGTTGGGATAATTGTAGAACTGTGTAAAATTTAATGAACTTTAAAGTTATGCTTTCTTACAGAGATACTTTGTCGTGGATAAAGGGATCCTGCGATATTCAAAAAACCAACATGATGTAAGTATGCTACTTATCTTTTTCCTTACCAGAAACTGCAGATGTTGGATCTAGGCTTTTTTAACAGTCAGGGATTTACTTTTTCAACAGTTTTCCAAAGGGAAAATGCACGGTGCACTAGATGTCAGTCTTGCAGTTATGTCAGTGAACAAAAAAGCAAGGCACATAGATCTGGATGCTGGAGACATTCTGTATCACATGAAAGTAAGTTGTTGCATATTGCTGGCATTAACTGAATGAAATTTATTAATTTATGTTTTAAAGCTAATATGATCTTTAGTTCTATGGAAGCTTGTTTTTGCCACGGGATAAAAAATAAAAAAAGGTAATTGTGACTTTCACAGTTCTGACTTTTTTCCTCACAATTCTGAGTTCATATCTCACAATTAAGACTTTTTCAGTTTCCAAATTGCAAGATATAAACTCAATAAAAAAGTTAGAACTGTGAGATGTAAACTTAGAATTCTGAGGGAAAATGTCAGAACTGCAAGATATAGTATTAGAAATGTGAGGTAAACTCAGAATTGCAAGAATAGAAGTCATAGTTTATATTTTGCAATCCTGAATTTTACCTCATCATTTTTTTCTCATAATTGCAAGGGGAAATAAACTGAATTTTGAGATAAGTTGCAATTAACTTTTTTAAAATTTTGTATTCTTTGGGCTTCCATAAGTTATATCCTTAAACACTTATCCAGGATCTTCCAAACTGGGGTTCACGAACCCCTGAAAGTTTTTATAGGAAATGCAGGGGGTTCATGAGTTTATGAAAAGCTAAGAATTCATTAAATCCATCATTTAAAAATAAAAACAATCAAAATAAAACATTCTAAAAAAGTGTTTCATTTGTTTATCTGCATGTCATGTGACTACTTTTCCTTCATCCAACAAATGATGCTATTATTTAAAGGGGTCATATGATGCTTTTTTAAAGATCATCGAACACCGCAAGCACTCGTCGGAAATGTAATGCCCCTTACCATAATCGCGAGCTTCATCTTTCAGAATAAATGTAAAGACAGAGCCCGAAAGGGGAACAGAGTCGCGTGACAGACACAGTGATGAAGCTGGTATGTGTTTGCCGTACACAAGCCACGGTTAAGACAGCTGACTCCACTGTCATGTGACCCCCTCTCTCTCTCTCTCTCTCTCTCGCTCTCACTCTTTTGCGCTCTCTCTCTCTCGCTCTCGCTCTTGAAAGGAAAACTTGAAATCGCATCATATGACCCCTTTAATCAAATAAATAAATAAACAATTAAAAAAAAAAGTCAACTGAACTCATTTACTTTTCTAACTAGGCCAAGACTCCGGATTTATATTACATATGGGTCACCAAGCTGAGTGCCCACAGGATGCATAAGAAAAACGAGGCTGCACAAGTTCACAATGGCTTCCTCCAGGCCCTGTCCCAGAGCAGTAATTTATCTCACAAAAACAGTCCCATGCAGGAAATGGTGAGTAAAGTGGTTCCTACATTGACTTCCTGTAGCCCTCTAAATCACCAGGGATTAGGAGAATGTGTCCTCACAGTTTAAGAACAAGACGAATTAGTGATTAGACCTCAGTGTCCCAGATGGTGGTTTTATCTGTAAATGTACACTAATAGATGCTTCGGTGATTTAATTGTTTATTTGTCTGATGGAAGTTACAAATGAATGTCTTATGAACAATTCTAGGGCACGTCTTATGTGGGTGAACCTCTGCCATGTGTCAATCCTGCCGTTAATGGGAAAGTGTCAGCTTGGCTACAGACCCAAGAACCTGACATCTGTGCACAAGGTACAGCTGTGCTTCTAAATACTAGTGAAACTGTAATAAACGGATGCATAAGCACAGAATAAGATCCACCGCTTTGTGTTGTTTTCCAGAGCTTACCCGTTGTCAAATAGAGCTGAATGAGCTGCAACGGCTGGTCCAAAAGTTGCACTCTCTAGAGTCTGGCCAAATGATCAATAACGGAGATCTCCAGAGAATTATCAGCATGCAGGTTAGTAAAAGCAGCAGGCTGAAGACAGGCCTTTACTAAAATGACTTGCAAGTAAATGTTCCCACACGTGTTTGACCCATAGAATCTCCTTCTTGACAAGCCCAAGAAGAAGAGTGGAAAGATTTGGGGTCATTCTCACACTCTGTCTCGAGCTGAGGCTCTTGGAATGGTGAGGCTGCTCAGTTTACATTTTCTTCTACTTGATATTAGGATATCTTAGATAAAGCCTTGGAAGCAATTATAATCTTTGCCTACAGGGATTGCCCTGCCATTGGGATTATTTCATGTTTTCCACAAAGGTTTGGAAACCATAATGGAATTTATTCCATGTGCAGTGTCATCCCAAAGATCTCTGTGTATTTTTTATTTGATTTGATTTTTGCATACTGTAGTCAGGCATTTGTGTTGTGTTAATGTATAGTAAGCATGAGAGCTTCCCAAGCCCCCCCCCCAGTAATTTAGTCAACTCCTTTTTTACATGAAGCCGTTTCGTGGGATTACTAAATCGGTAAATCAGCACAAGAAACACTGATAGTAAGTTCCTTGTAACTTTCGACACATTATACCAAGTAGCAAATGCATTACACCAGATGGTGGTCCTATTGCATTTTTCATATTGTATAGTTCCACTCAAAAGTTTGGGGTTGGCAAGTCTCTTACCTATTGTTAAATATCATTGCAATTTAAAACAACTGGTTTATATTTTAATATATTTATAATAAATTTTTCAGGATTTTTTTTATAAACAGAAAGTTCAAAAGAACAGCATTTATTTGAAATATAAATGATTTGTAACACTATAAATGTCTTTACTCTCACTTTTGATCTATTGAATGTATCCTTGCTACATAAAATTAATTTATTTAAAAAAAAATCACTAAATGGTAGTCTATATAGTATTTTAGTACATGTACTATAGCTTCTGATTGTTACATGTTGCAGACATTAAATTATAATATCTCCTCCTACTTGTTTTCTACCCACTTATTTAATGCAGCTATCATCAAGCCACCTGACCAGTTCTGCCCACCTGGGAACCTCTGTCCCTTCAATCCCCGATTATGTCTCCACCCAGGCAACCCCACCAGCCTCCACCTCATCAGAAAGCAAGAAACTCCACCAAGACATCTGCTCCATGTCCTTGAAAGGTATGAAAGGATAACATCTTAATGATTTTATAGTTGAAATTGAAACCCAGTTTATGCTTATTGCTGTAATAGTTATATAATGTTGAAGGTCAACACTGTGTCTTTTTCCTTATAGTCCATGCATCTTTGCGTACTGCACATGAGGCTCTTGCTCAGGAGCGCCAAAGGCTGCAGGACACCTGGTCCAGCAGGGAGCTTCACCAGACCACCTCTGCCCAGATCAACAACCTCTGCAGCCTGGCTGAGGTGACAAGGACTTATATTACTTATCGAAAAGCACAAAGTGCAGCAGTATTGCCTTGACATTTTCTGCTTGCATGCAAAGAATAGATTTACTATAGCTTATCTTGTTATTAAAGATGCTGTAAGCTCTATACCATAAAACAAACACCCCTGCTAGTAAATGCTTTAATACAGTGGTTCTCAATCAGGGGCTTCAACAGATTTCTAAAAAAGTTCAAGATGATTTGAAATGATTTAAAACAAGACAAAACAAGCATTAAAATATGCTAAATAAATAACTGAACATTTCTGATTATTTAATAATTCTTAAGGAGTAGTTCATCCCAAAATGAATATTCTGTGATCTTTTACTCAACCTTAAGTTTTTCCAAACCTGTTTGAATTTCTTTTTTCTGTTGAACACAAAAGAAGGTATTTTGAAGAATGTTGGTAATCAAACAGTCACTGGTCCCCATTGACGAGTACTTTTTCCATACCATGGAAATCAGTGGGGACCAACAACTGTTTACCCACATTCTTCAAAATGTTTTCTTTTGTGTTTATCAGAAAAAATAAACTTGTACAGATTTGGAACAGTTTGAGGCTGATTTTTATTTTTGGGTGAATTATCAAACAACCGGTGAAGTTATGGGGTCTTTGAATATTGTTGTGGACAGTGAGGGGCCTAGGAGTCACTAAGGTTGAGAACCACTGGTTTAATAGTTTATTTTCAGTGCATTACATGTTATGTTTTACTGCATAGATGTGTGTGTGTGTGTGTGTGTGTGTGTGTGTGTATATGTGTATCTTCAGTTAGATGTTAAGTCCCGTCACACCAAAATCCACAAACTCTCAGTGTCCTCCGACTCCTCAGAAGAGTCCTTCCGTACTGTGCTACAAAGGAAGGTGTGTCTCTTTCTACCCAGAATCTACTCATCCTGTTCCCATTTTCGTCTCTTACTTTCCCTCCTCCACCCTCTGCTTTTTTATTCTGTTTACAGGTTGATGGGTTTCACCTACTTCATATGCCGACGGGCTCTTTTGTCCTCTCATAGTTTTATTGTCATAGCAGTATGATGCAATCAAGCTTACAGTTTCTGACTACCTACATGTCTGTCTCTGTTTCACTCAGTCTGGCTCAGGCCGTAGTTTGTCTTTCCATGCACCCTCGGTGGCTGACTCAGGGGCAGAGTATTTTGACGCATGTGATGAGCTTATGTGTGCGAGCTCTTCAGAGATGTCTGATGAATCCGGTCTGAGTGATGGATCCAGTAATTCAGAGCCTGATGAGGCTCATGGTTAGTAAAATTTAAATTCTCTGTAGGCACATTTGTGTGTGGTGTTTAGGTGTCCATTTTTATTACCATTCAAAAGTTTGGGTTCAGTTGGAGAAATTCATACTTTTATTCAGCAAAGATGCAATAAATTGATCAAAAGTGACAGTAAAGACATTGGTAATGTTACAAAACATTTCTATTCCATTTGAACTTAGAATGCTAAAAAAATGTATAATTTCCACAACAATATTAAGCAGCACAACTGTTTTCAGCATTAATAATAAGAATTGTTTCTTGAGCACCAAATAAGCATATCAGAATTGTTTTTAAAGGATCATGTGACACTGAATACTGGAGTAATGGCTGCTGAAAATTCAGATTTGCCATCACAGGAATAAATTACATTTAAAAAATATATATTTTTTTATAATAATAGTTCACTGTATTTGTCTGTGCTGTATTCTTGATCAAAATAATGCAGCTTAAAAAACTCTATCGACCCCAATTTTTTGAACTGTAGTGTACTTTTATTCATGTAAATCTATTACATTGTGTTACAACATTATCTTTTTCTTATGAACTCTACAGCAATGGCTTCACGCAAGTACAGGGCCAGCCTTTCAAAAGCACCAGCAAAACTGAACAGCATAAAGAACACTGGACGTCGTACTACTCTGCCTGCAGTCTGCCCTGACAACAGCCACGTCGGATTGATGACTATCCTCTACAACAACATAGGGAAGGATCTGTCCCGTGTCTCCATGCCAGCAGCTCTGAATGAGCCTGTGTGCCTGCTGCAGAGACTCTGTGAGGAGCTGGAATACTCTGACCTACTGGACACTGCCAATCATACCGATGACCCCTACCAGAGGATGGTAATAATTACAGAAACTTCAGCAAAACTGTATATGTCCAAATTATCACAAAAGGAGTGATTCATTTAGAAGTGATATAAAAAACTATTACTATATTTGCATATTGTAATGTTTTTGAAAGAAGGCTGCTTTTAATTGATCCAACAAAAAACTGTAATATTGTGAAATATTCTTGCAATTTAAAATTGTTTTCTATTTTAATCTATTTTCCATTGTAATTTAATCCTGTGATGGAAAAGCTATTTTTTTTCAGCAGCCATTAATCCAGTCTTCAGTGGCACATGATCCTTCAGAAATCATTCTAATAAGCTGATTTGGTGCTCAAATAACAAGAAGATCGTATTATAACTATGTTGAAGACAGTTGTTCTATGATGAATAGAATGTTCAAAAAACAGTTTTTACTGTCACTCTCTATCAATTGAATGCATCTGTTTTGAATATAAGTATTAATTTCTTAAAAAAATATATTCCTTCTGACCCCAAATGTTTGAACAGTAGTGTACTTCTTTATATTTAGAAAATTCTGTTTTGTCCTTGTAAAGGTTTATATCGCTGCTTTTGCCATATCTGGCTATGCCACGGCTCAGTATCGCAACCGTTACAAACCTTTTAATCCAGTTCTGGGAGAGACATTTGAGTGTATCAGAGAGGACAGAGGCTTCCGCTACATTAGTGAACAGGTAATTAATAATCACATCTAATTATACGTCAGATAAGTTGCTATCAAGCAGTTGTTTATTCTGTGGTTTTGTTTGCCCTCAGGTTTCCCATCATCCACCAATATCTGCGTGTCATGCAGAATCAAACAATTTCAACTTCTGGCAGGGTATGTTTTAAGGCCTGTGTGATGATGTCTTAATGTACTGTATGTTTGAATTTGAATCTCATTCCTTTTTTAATTCTACATGCTGAGAGCAGACCAGAGATGGAAGAACAAGTTTTGGGGCAAATCTTTGGAGATTATGCCAACGGGGATGGTGAATGTGACTCTAAAAAAGCAAGTATCTGCTTTGGTGTCAGTGGAGTGGAATCTTAATTCTGAAGTGTTAAAGGAGAATTCTGATCTTTGATTTACTGTACTTGTAGTTACGGGGACCATTATGAATGGAACAAAGTGGTGACGTGCATCCACAATGTTCTCAGTCAGCAGCGATACCTAGAGCACTATGGCGAAGTCATTATTCGCAACCTGAAAAGTTCGGTCTGCACCTGTAAGATCACATTTGTCAAGGTGTGTTCGGTTTTGATTGCACATTTTGTAGTCATTTGATTCATTCGAGTACATATAGATGAAGTCTTTGTACAAATGCAGAAAATGTTTTTTTTCCCCTCTCAGTCACGTTACTGGGGTTCAGATGGTTCCAAAAACGAAGTGCAGGGTCAAGTTCTAGACGAGACTGATAATATCGTCCATCGTTTTGGTGGATTTTGGCATGAGGGCATCTTCTGTGACACCCTTCCCAATCTACAGTGCATCTGGAAGCCAAGTGAGTAGTCATCTTTCATTCATTTTATTGAATACTGTTTTATTTTATTATTGTACCATTTTATTGACGTCAATGAACAGCCCACTGCTGCAAACTGACGTTTGCAAACCAAATTACTTTTAACATGTGATGTGTTTCTGTGTGAAACAGAACATTAAATAAAATTTTATTTTATCAATTGGGAATTATCCAGACCGAATGCTTTTGCTTAGAAAATACTAAATACATATTTGAATAATGGTCAGCATTATGTAATAACTCACGCTGCCATGGACTCTCTTCACATTTTGAGGGTTCTCAACAGCAGAAGTCATCATAGTTGGTAAACTTCGATAGTGGTGAACAGGAACTACAAGAAATGTTGCATACTTTTTGCATCCCCTTTTGCCCCAGTGAAAAAAAATCAAAAACAAAATTACTTTTAGTATAGGGAGCAATTCTCACTATTAACCAGTAGCTTATTAGCATGCATATTGTTAACACAATGACTGTTTATTAGTACTTATAAAGCACATATTCTGCATGACCATATTCTACATCCCTAATCATACCCAATACCTAAACTTAACAACTACCTTACTAACTACTAATAAGCAGCAAATTAGGAGTTTATTGAGGCAAAAGTCGTAGTTAATGGTTTGTTAATAGCGAGAATTGGACCTTAAAATAAAGTGTGACCAACAAAAGAAAACAAAACATAATTTCTATAACTTTCCAAATATGGAAACAAAAAGAGAGATTACGTTGATCAAAACAGCCGTTTTATGGAACTCCCTCAGCTGTTTTATTAGAAACAGTCACGCAGTAGCATTTACCAGTTTTCTGTAAATTAATGCCAAGTTATAAAACACAAAGTATAGTGTTATAAATGTACATTATATTTTTAAAACTGAAAATATAAAAAACTAGATTTACAGTGTTAATATCTGGAAAAACGCCATCACTGTGAAATAGGTTCATTGTTCACAAGAAGACCAGGAATGTATTGGGTCAATTCTGAATGGGATCATTTCTGATTTTGTGACTGGTCTGTCTGAGAAAACAAATAAATGAAAGATGTATCTTTGTATTGGCAGATGTTGTCAGAATGTCTGTGCTTCCTTACAGATCCACAGCCCAAGAACTACATGACTTACTATGGCTTCTCTAGCTTTGCAATGGAGATGAATGAGCTGACCCCTGACCTTAAGCCCCTGCTGCCCCCTACAGATACACGCTTGCGGCCTGACCAAAGGTGAGACCTTCCTAATAGACAATGATAAATAGACAGACGTTTGAGCCAGAATGATTTAAGAGTGCTACATAAATGGATTCTGTTTCGATTCTGTTCAAAATATAGCAAGTCCATGAAATGCTTTTTTTAGATCGTCTGTTTTAAGTTTGCTCTGTGTTGGTGTTGTTAGGCTTCTTGAGGAGGGGAAAATAGAGGAGACTGATAAAAAGAAGGATGAAGTGGAGGAAAAGCAAAGAGAAAGGAGGAAAATTCTGGCCAAGAGAGGAGAGGAGCATATCCCTCGCTTCTTCAGGTGAGTCGACATCAACCCTACAATTGATTTATTCATATGAATTACAGCTGGAATGTTAAAATATTCCCATGATCTTACAGGAAAACTTTGGATGCTGCTGGAAAGGAAGTTTGGCTTTACAATGGAACGTATTGGAAGATCAGGGATAATGCTGGTTTTGTCAATGTTAAAAACCTGGAATTATGGTGAAGAAGGCAGATTGCTGCAACACTGTGGACACTTAATGCCTGTGATAAATTCAGTTTGCACACAGTTTTTGAAAGACTACACAAACTTGGAGCTTTTGGGAGCAACGATGAATTGCCAAGGGTTTTTTAACTAAACCGAATCCACTGAGCAAGGATGATGCTTTTACCAAACAACAAGAGGAGGGATACATTTTGAAGATTTCTATTTAATTTATGGTTGAGGACACCAAAACTTGGTGGACAGTTTGACCTTGTCTTCCACTTTGGATAAAATATAAGCCAAAAGGTAAATGAGAATGTATGCGAGTTCTGGAGATGTTTAGTTTGAACAATTACACACAATTTGTTAAATTACTTTTCACTTGATGTAATTACTTATGTGCCAGTGGAAACAACAGGAGTCTGGATAAAGAAAATTGATTATTTGATAATATGTAATATTCATTAACAAACGTTTTCTTCCGTTAACTCGCCAGTTTATAAAAGGACCATTATTTCTCTTGCAAAGCTATGTCTCAACCTGAGCAGGATTGAGCAGTAAATGGATTAATTCTAATTTGGGCCCTTATTGACTTTTTGCTGAAGGTGGTTTCTGAAACGTGTCCACAGCACTCTTATATTGCACGTCTTATTTTTTTTTTTTAAATGAACTAAATGTCATATTTTGATTTTAGACAATGATATTGTATTTATTGGGATTTAAGTATGAATTAAGCTCACAGTTTCAACCCAAACGACCATTTTGTGTAGGCCTGGATGAAAAAAATCATAGTGTACAAATGTACAACTTTCAAGTCATCACTTGTATAGTTATTTAAAACAGCAATAAAATGTACAATATTAAAGAATAGAAAAAAATGAATTTGTATAGTTCAGTCTTTATTACATTTAGAATTAATCAAAAACACCATTTAATATTATATACAGTATTTTGACAGCTGTATCTGAGGCTCAGTTTGCTTGGCTGAGGAAACTTACTACAGAAGCACCAGACAAGGATGGTGCCAGAGAGAATAACCTAAATAGGTTCCTGCTATTGACACTCTAAGATATGAGGAGCATAATGTCCACCAGGGGTCAGCCAAAACATGGATTGACTGCTAATATGACAACAACAGACAATTTGTTCATTATTTTCAGTTCACATCAACAGTAACAAACTTTTCAGTGCATTTCAGTGTATAAAAAGAAACCAAACATAAACATTAATTATGCATCTATTAAATTGACATAGAAACACTTTAATTGCACTTTAAAATACAAATTTGTTCTTTAATGTTGATTGTCAGTGAAATTTTTGCTGCTATATCTTGCAGCCATTTGCTTTTTGTTTATCGTTGTCAAATTCTTAATAACTAACCTTAATAAGCCCATAAGCAAAATAATGAATTACATTTGTAAAATATTACAAATTTCCCAGCATCTAAATTGCATGGTATATGCTAAATAACTAAGCATGATATCTGGCAATGGCTTCCAGTAATGGCATTTTAAAATAATGTAGTCTTAACCATATTACTCTTGTTTCATTTGCTTTTGCATCAAAATACATGTATGAAAAATAAACAGAGGCAGTTAGAGTAAGTTTGCTGACTTAAAAAAAAAAAGTGTGATCACAGAGTCACCACATTCTGTCAAGCTTTATTATGTCTGTCTATTAAAGGATGGAATTCCAGCTGGTGCATACAGCCATGGTCTGTTAGACATCATGGCTATTTTATTTCCAGCATGTGTTGTCTGAGTGGCCTGGGCTTTAATGTGCTTATTGATTGTGCTCCCTGTAGGGGTGCATTTAAGATTGACTGGACACAGAAATGTTGCACTCTAATAAAGGCTCACATTCAAATGTGCAATGTATTAAATCTGTATTGTGCTAAATTGTTATACAGCACTCAAGTGCATGCAACATTACTCTGTTTAAATATAAATCTTCTGCTTAATATGTACATTTCTGATGTTATTTCCAATGAGATCATCCATCAAATAACAACTATGTCAGAGCAACCGATCTGAAGATGTTATATCAGCACATGCTTACAGGTCCACAGCATCACATCTTAAGCAAGTCGATTTCATGTCATTTAGAGACCGATTAAAGGATTTGTGCGCAACACTCTGGGTGTTTTTGAAGTTATTAATACAGTTTCAGTCTTTCTACTTCAAAATTTCATGTTTAGTTCAATCTGCTACTTTCATTGTAATTATTTGTGAAATTTACTAGCAATTTTTCTGAGTGAAAATTGAAATGTACAATAGCATTAGATGAGAAACAGACTTTTCTTTTGGTGTGAGAGAGCAAGCAATGTCCGAATCAGATGATGTCAGACTTAAATTTCACGTCTCATCTCATCCAAAGCTATCACAAAGCTTTAGATGACTTGACATGCAGCACATGAGCTGTATGAACTATTTTTATAGTGATTTTGAAGCTTGAAAGCACCTTGTTGTAATTTCCTAAAACTGTCTTCTCTGTGAAAGTCAAACAGGTTTGAAATGACATGAGGGAGAGTAAATGACGGACTTTTCATTATTGGGTGAACTATACCTCCAAGTCCACATTTTTCAAGATAGATGTGAATGTGATGACAAGGATTTGATTGTTTATTTGAGGGTGCTTGAGGTGCGTGGGTTTTGTGAGGTGTTTTCATGTCTGTGGCTGACGAGGGGGACAAAGACAGTTCCTTTGGGGGAGTGTCAGCAGGTGTGCTGTGAAATCTTCAGCTGCTAAAATCACACAGGTCTGTCTGTCTGTGTGTCTCCAGGCCAGTGTCTCAGCGCAGTCACATCGTCTTCGTCTTTTGTGTGACAGTGACCTTCAGAACAACTCCACATGACCCCCAAACATCTAACACGGAACACAAAGCACAGAGGGGCCACCTAACACCTGGCACTGTAGCTACTATCACAGAGAGCTCGATCCCTGCATCTCGGGTCATGCAGACAGACGGTGGGTGGAAGGCAGCAGGAGCACAGTCTGAGTGCTGGTCTTCAGTGGGTGTAGAAGCCGTAGTAGCCCACGTCACTGCAATTGTCCTTTTCGCAAGCCTCTACGCTGCGGTTGGGAGGGGAATTTTCCGTGCTGGACGTGTAAGGCGACACGCGCCTCTTCTTGCTCTCTCCTCCCTCGAACAAACCTGAGTCAGCTGAGTCCACCGATTTAACTGAGGGGGCTTCGATCCAGGCGTCCTCCCCGGACTCTTTGGACTTGTCTTGGTGCAGCGGCTGGCGCTGGGGATCCAGGAGTGACGGGGAGGAATGGAAGCGCGAGTTCACCGCTGAGGGAGACGAAGACGCGGCTGGGGACGAGATGGTTCGGAACCAGCCGAGACTAGACACGGGTTTACTGTGGTGTGGGTGATTAAGGTACTGCGTTGAGGGCCGTCCTGAGCTCCACACTCCTGCGTTGGTGCCAGAAACCGGCCCGGAAGCGAAGGGGCTTTCAGAGTAGTAGCCCAGAGGGTGGTGTGGGGACGTCTGAATCGGAAACGGCTTGTAGAGGTTGTTGGAAGTGTATTCGCTCTCGTATGTGTTGAAGTCGAGGCGGTTCGGCGGCACCCCCTGCTGGCTGGGCAGGTAAAAGCGGCTGTGGGGGCTGGCGGCAGGGTCTTTGGGGCACTGCTGGGTCATGCTGACCGGCTCGCGGCTGTAGAAACGACTCTGAGGCAGGGGGCTCATGTATTGATCAGACAGGTATGGCTGGTGAGGGTAACAACTGCCTGGTAGGAACTGCTGGCTCTCATTTGGGGAAGGCGTAAGGCGGTCTGAGTCAGGAGGTGCATAGAGCCTACATGAGGAAATAAAAGGGGTCAGAGGTCATCTTCAACTGAAAAAAACCCCTTCTGAAATGTTAATATGTTACAGTTTTTCTCAATCGATTTGACACTTTTCTCCAATGTAATGTAATTGTTCTCAAAACAATTTTTTTCTAGTAATGCGTTTATTAAAAGTAAATATTTACATCAAATCTATATGTTTGTTCTCTAATGATTATAAAACATAGTCTGCTGTAGATGCACAAATACACTAATGAAAATACAAGTTTATTGCAATTCTTCAACAGGGAGTTTTGTTTTATATATATTGTGTATATCTAACCAAAATAAAAAATGTTTATCCAACTCCAAACACCCATGTGAAAAACTAATTGCCCCTTTAAAATCTGTTTGTGCCACCTAGAAGCAAGAACTGCAAACTCTTCTGATAACTAGAGAGCAGTCTTTTACAGCACTGTGGTGTATATATATGTATATATATATATATATATAAATTCTCTTGCTCCATTCAAAATAAACTTGATTGTCCACCTGAATGTTCTCAAACATCAATTCTGAAAAATGTTTGGATGTTTACTTGTAAAGAGCAGAAGTTGTCCTAGGAGGACTACAAATATGCACTAAAATAAAAAATCATAGCAAAAATATTTACATAGAAATATAGACTTCTCCACTTGCACCTCTTTCTTTACCCCTCCTCCATTATTTATTAATTAATTTATTTGTTTGTTTGTTGGCATATTCTTTCCCTCTTTTCCCCTTAATAGTCAAAGCAATTATGATAAATGTGTAAACAATTAGAAAAACTGTGTTTCCTGTGTGTTATTAAGTGAGCAGTTATTAGTTTGGGGCCAACTGAAAATATACCATGTGCATTTGATGATATGATAAATTACAGAGTTTTGTTTGTTGTGTTTGGACAAATGGTACATAAATCTTTGTGATTTGTGTAAACCTTTATTCAGATATTTTAAAGTATTGGTTGGTTTTACTAACTATTATGAAAACATTTGAGCATTTTGTTCACAGTGTTTTGAGAAAATTATTTGCATGATTTGTAATTTGTATGAAATAAATGAAAACGTACAATCTGGTCAGGACAGTTACAAAGTGTTCAGCTCACTGTGTTAACTGTTTTGAGAACAGTGACCTGAGTTTGGAGAAATGTGTCGAATCGATTGAGTAAAACGGTAATATTATGTTAATAATGTTGCACCATTAATTAAACTAAGAATGAAGTTCCTGAATTTTAATTGAATTCGAATTTAGGTAGCAAACAAGATGCAGAATTGAATGTTGGCTTGACTAAGTCTTTTTTTGTAAAAAAAAATAAAATAAAAAAAAAAGAATGAAAAAGTCTTGAAGGTTTATAGGCTTGTAGATAAATAGATGATAGATAGAAATAGTCAGATGATAGATAGATAGATAGAAATGGTCAGATTACATAGATAGATAGATAGATAGATAGATAGATAGATAGATAGATAGATAGTAATGTAAATGACAAGATGCAAAGATGTAAATGACAAGTAGTGCTCCACAGAGACCAATTTTCTGTATTTAATTTACTTCAGGTTTACTTACGTGTCATAATTGTCCCGGAAACCTTTAGCAAAGGGGTTATGATCTATTTTCAGCTGAGTGATCTGTGAAAGAAATGGCAGAGGGAAGAGGTTGGAGAAAGGGCAGAGAGAGAGAGAGAGGGTAAGAGTAAAGTCACATGGGTACAGGAAGCATAGTCAGGGAGACTGATAGATCACTGCCATTACGAAATAATTCATGAATTACACCCATACTCTTTGCTACAGTCAGACTTAACATCTTCTGCACATACACAACACTTTACAGACATCACAGACTCAAAGTGCAGACATAACACAACTCTCTCCTCTGGGTCATCCCACACTGTGACGACATGTATCTTTGTTTGCTGTAAGCAGTGGTTATGTGGCAGTTGCAATCTGATTAATAAGAAAATAACCCACAGCATGATGCATTCAGATGACGTGACTTACATCTGCATTCTGGTAGGCAGTGACGGCAATGAACTGAGTCTCAGGGAAGACAAACGTCTGAGTTTTCGAGGTCAGAAAGGGGTCCTCCGTTCCATCCTCTTTCACCTCCACGATGTGAAGACGTGGTTGGTATTTATGGAGCGACTGCAGCACTATCATCTGTATTCCAAGCAATGCAATTGTTAGAGAAATAGTGCAGATATGCTATGGTGTTATATATTCTACCTAACTGATAACCATAATCTCTGTTTGACTACAACCAATGATGACAGAGATGACTTAGGTTTGGGTGTGTTGCAGTAAGTCGGCTTTAATGTAGGAGTTTATTATTATATTAAATTACCTGTCCTACATTGTTAGAGCTGCCTTTGTTATTGGTAAGTTTCAGTTTGCCAAAGGAAACTTCCTGTCTCATCCAATGATTCCCAGTGTTGGGAGAGTCTGGGTGCATATACATTCTGTTTCCTGTAAAAAAAAAAAAATATATATATATATAAAAAATTATAAATGAAGCACTTAAGCATAAATATATAGGTACTGAATGCAGTTTAAATATTCATGTCTTTACACCATATTTTACTGTCAACGACACAGTATTTTATTGATATACACCATTTAAAATACCATTTAGGTTTGGGGTCAGTATGATATTTTAATGTTTTTGAAAGAAGTCTCTTATGCTCACCAAGGATGCATTTAAAAAAAAAAATACAGTAAGTAATATTGTGAAATATCGTTACATTTTAAAATATTTAAATTGTTGTTGTTTCTTTTTTGTTATTATTTATTTTCTATTCTAATATATTTTGAAATGTAATTTATTCCTGAAACTCCAGTATTCATTGTCACATGATCCTTCAGAAATCATTCTATGCTCAGGAAACATTTCTTATTATTCAAAGTCGTAAACAGCTGTGCTGCTTAATATTTTTGAGTGTACTATAACAATTTTTTTTAGGGTTCCTTGATGAATAAAACATTCAAAAGAACAGCATTTATTTGAAACAAAAACGTGTTGTATCAATCTTTACTGTCACTTTTGATAAATTTAATGCATCCTTGATTAATTAAAATATATATTTAAAAAACATTTACTGATCCCAAATGTTAAGGGTAGTGTATTTTATTTATTATTTAATTATTGTTTAATATTAGCTTATTTTTCATACAAAAATATTTGTATATTTTATAAATTGTTATTATATTATATAATTATTATAATTATAGAAGTGCCATATTTAGGTAAGGAAAGGTCAGGAGTTTAGGTAGAAAAAAACTAGGTTGAAACAGGCAGAAGTATGAGTATTTAAATGTTTGCACTTTGTAAATTGATTGGTATAAGCCAATTAAGAGTGCAATGTCAAATGTTGACTACCATGCAGTCTCCCTTGAACAGCAGTTGCAGTGCAGAGCTGTTGTGGTGGGCCACATGCTTAAGTTCCTCTGATTGTGGCATACAGTGGTATCAGAAACACTCATGCATTTCTAGCCACAAAAAGACAGAGCTATTGGTATGTGAAGTTTTCTGCACTGCTCAGAAAAGACTCACACTGTGAAAACCACAATGCAGATAAAGACATTTATCTTGTTTGTAGGGTTTAAAAGTAGATAGTGGGCAGAAAAAGGACTGTTGGGTACCTGGAATGTTGCCTTCTGCCTTGCCGCACTGGACCCATTTGCCTCCTTGGTACCTCCAGTGATGCTGGTCTGCAAGAACCACATCCACGTATATGTTATAATGAGCCGAGGGGTCCAATGAGCTGATGTTAAAGCTGAGGAAAGGAAACATCCTCCTGTTGACAGACAGATCAGAAAACACAAGATAAGATCACATTATTAGGGGTGCAATGATAGTAAAATTTTGGTCAGTAGAGATAAGCTGACAAACAAATATTTTTGTTATAAATATATACTTTTTTAGATTTTGTCTAAAACAAATAAATACATTAATATAAATATAGATTAAAACATAATATAAAATAACTATAATAAATACTATTTGTCAATGTCAAATTGATGTTATATATATATATATATATATATATATATATATATATATACAGTGGGCAC
>NW_015555807.1:169006-220428 GCF_001515605.1 Sinocyclocheilus anshuiensis | reverse complement strand
AAAGAGTGAAAAATTGAAGGGGGTCTGAATACTTTCCGTACCCACTGTATATATATATATATATTTTTTTTTTATAATTTAAATATTCACAGTAAGATATTATTTTTTTTTTCTTCGAATATTCATTTTGATGTTTGTGAAAGAATATGTTTACTTTAAAAATATTTCTTATAATAATGTCAAACATTTTTTATTAGCTTTGATGAATAGACAGTTCAAAAGAACAACATTTATTTGGAATAATTTTTATTTAGTATAGGAGATCATGATCCGCACTCACGAAAACAGTCTTCTTTTTTCGTTTTCATTTACATTCATCGCTGATTTCGTGAGAGCAGATCATGATCTCCTATACTAAGTAATTTAACAGATTGACGCACCAAAATAAAAAGATCAAGTGACGGAAGAGTACGATGCAAACGGCGTTGTAGAAATATAAACATAGCAATCCAGTGGTGTCTATTTTATGATGTCATCTGCAACCCAGTTCTTCATTATACACTGTGTGCACAATTATTAGGCAAGTTGTATTTTTGAGGATTAATTTAGTTATTGTACAACTACAGTGCTCTTGGTCAATCCAAAATGTTAACAAACCCTCAAACCTTAACATTTAAGTAGTAAAAGTGAAGTTTTGGCGTTCTTAAGAGAATATCTACATGTACACCATTATTAGGCAACTATTAGTGTGCAGAATTATTATGCAACTAAATGAAAAGCAAAGATCTCACTTGTTTATTTTCACCTGTTAAAGTGAGAATAATAAACAAACTCAATTTACAAATAAACATTTCTGAAATTTCAAAAAGAAAACCTCAGTGACCAATATAGCCACCCTTCTTTTCGATAACAGTCACAAGCCTTCCATTCACGGAGTCAGTCAGTTTCTTGATCTGGTCAGAATCAACTTTGTGTGCAGCCGCAACCACAGCCTCCCAGACACTGTTCAGAGAGGTGTACTGTTTACCTTCACTGTAAATTTCCTGCTTAAGAAGGGCCCAAAAGTTCTCAATAGGGTTTAAGTCAGGTGAAGAAGGGGGCCATGTCATTAGTTTTTCATCTTTAAGGCCTTTACTGGCCAGCCACGCAGTGGAGTACTTTGATGCATGTGATGGAGCGTTGTCTTGCATAAAAATCAAAGTCTTCTTGAAAGATGCAGACTTTTTCCTGTACCACTGCTTGAAGAAAGTGTCTTCTAAAAATTGGCAGTAGGTCTGAGAGTTGATTTTGAGTCCATTTTCAACCCGAAAAGGTCCAACTAGCTCATCTTTAATAATACCTGCCCATACCAGTACCCCACCTCCACCTTGCTGGCGTCTGAGTCGAAGTGGAGCTCTGTGTCCGTTACTGATCCAACCACGGGCCCATCCATCTGGGCCGTCAAGAGTCACTCTCATCTCATCGGTCCACAAAACCTTTGAAAAATCTGTCTTCAGATATTTCTTGGCCCATTCTTGACGTTTCAACTTATGTGTCTTGTTCAGAGGTGGTCGGGTTTCAGCCTTTCTTACCTTGGCCATGTCTCTGAGAACTGAACACCTCCTACTTCTTGACACTCCAGGTAGGTTGCAGTTGTGGAATATGGCAGCACTGGAGGATAATGGGTTCCTGGTAGATTCATGTTTGATTCTTCTCAAATCTTTGGCGGTTAATTTGAGTCTTTTCTTCTCGACACGTTTCTTGCGACCCTGTTGACTATTTGCTACAAAACGTTTGATGGTTCTGTGATCACGCCCCAATATCTTAGATATTTCAAGAGTGCTGCATCCCTGTGAAAGACTTTTTACAATTTGTGACTTTTCAGAGTCAGTTAAATCTCTTTTTTGGCCCATTTTTCCTGAGGAGAAGAATCTGCCTAATAATTATGCACACCTTGATATAGGGTGTTGATCTCCTTAGGCCACACCCTCCCTCGTTACACAAATACACATCACCTGATATGCATTAAATCCAATAAGCATTCAAGTTTATACAGCTTGGACTTGGAAATTATGGATAAAATGATGATATGGTCAAAATCATCACTTGCCTAATAATTGTGCACACAGTGTATAAGGGAAAATACACAGTTATCCCTCCACTCTTTGTCAGGATACTAGTGGTTTATTTTGTGATGTGGCTGGCTTACTGTACATTACTGCACTTATCACATAGCTACTTAACTAATATACAAACAAATAGACAGAAAACTAGTACAGATATGGAAAAAATAAGCTGAAAGAAAGAAAGAAAGAAAGAAAGAAAGAAAGAAAGAAAGAAAGAAAGAAAGAAAGAAAGAAAGAAAGAAAGAAAGAAAGAAAGAAAGAAAGAAAGAAAGAAAGAAAGAAAGAAAGAAAGAAAGAAAGAAAGAAAGAAAGAAAGAAAGAAAGAAAGAAAGAAAGAAAGAAAGAAAGAAAGAAAGAAAGAAAAAGAGTGAAAAGAGTGAAAAATTGAAGGGGGTCTGAATACTTTCCGTACCCACTGTATATATATATATATTTATAATTTAGAGCGCGGTGCAACCGGCGTTGTAGAATCAATTTTATTTGGAATCTAAATTGTTGATCAATTTAATGCATTCTTGCTAAATAAAAAATGTTTTTCTTAAAAAAAGAAAAATAAAATTTACTGACCCCCAAATTTTTAATGGCATTGTAAATTTTAAATATATTATTTATTTATTTTTGTATTTGTTTATTTTTTTATTTATATTTTTATTTGTATATTTTGTATTGTATTATATTTTATTTTATTATTTTATATATTTTATTATATTAGAATTATATAAGTGCCATATTTAGGAAATGAAAGGTAAGGGGTTTAGATAAAGAAACACTAGGCTAGAATAGTATTTTGAATATTTTATTGAGTATATAATGAAAATATAACTAAATGAAGTAACTTTAACAGTGTAATATTACTGTAATATGTATCAATTAATGTGATGTATTTTTTGTCAAATATTCATTCTGAAAGTTTGTGAAAGGAAATTCTGTTATAAAATAACTAGGTGACACCCACTCTCTTTAAGAAATAGTGGTCTTAAAAAGAAATAAACATGCCACAGTTTTACGTTATCCTTATAAGGTCATGCTAGATCAGAGGTGCCCAAACTCGGTCCTGGAGGGCCGATGTCCTGCAGAGTTTAGCTCCAACTTGCCTCAACACACCTGCCTGGAGGTTTCTAGTATGCCTAGTAAGAGCTTGATTAGCTGGTTCAGGTGTGTCTAATTGGGGTTGGAGCTAAACTCTGCAGGACACTGGCCCTCCAGGACCGAGTTTGGGCACCCCTGTGCTAGATGATTGCAATCTAAAAATATGCAGAAATGGTTTAAAACAAATGTCAAAAATCCTCCGATACAATAAATGAAATTCATTTTTATCATATTTGATATGGTCCCAATATATCATGCATCTATCTGCACATGCTTTTTTGAATGCGGGTGGTATTTTGTGGTAAGCATTAGTTTCGAAGGCACAGACATTATGATAGAAAGGCTACTGGGAGCAGGCTGTGTGTGAATCTTTAATGTGACAAGTAATAAAACATGTTGGGAGATGCATCTGCTTGATTTTGATCACGGTACAGAGATGGAGAGGAGGTAACTGGGAGGTCACTGTGTCCCATGGCAGGGTGAAGTTTACAAAAACGTGACTTAAGACTCAGTAGACCCATTATGAAATGTGCAGCTTCTGTTTTTCTGTGCCGTTCTGCCTTGGCACCACTTGTGATAAAACAAACCTCTGACATAAGGCATGCTGGCTTTAATTCAATCTCACCCAATACTATGACGCTTTAAGTCTCACTAATACACCCCAGAGATGACGTCTATGCCACATGGCTGCCTCTCATTCAATAGATTCAACAGTTGCGGGCTACTGCTCATGCTTGCATGTTTCCCCCTTAGCCGGATGCTCCTGTCAGGTGACACTCAAGTGCAGTTGTCTGCTCATATCTGTGTCTGTATCAATTCCATGAATTGGATACACACCAAATAATTAGTATATGGCTCAGAATGGATTTAGGTTGTGAGTATGTTTATAAAAAATCTCTCACTCTCTATCTTGCTCTGTCTCTTGTGCCTGTGAGCTTGCTGAGCGAAACTGTACACCTTATATATATATATATATGTATATATTTAACCCAATCTTCTGAGTAGTTTTATTTAAACTATTGTTTAAAAATGTACTATATAGCTGACTTAAAATTAACCCAAAATTATTCACTAGAGGCATCAGCAATAATCAAAAGGTGAACATTTATTAATAAGCAATTTAAAAAATGTTTATTATTTAATTATTATTTATTAAACTTATTAATAAATGTTCTTTTATTGAACACATTAATAAATGTTAATTAACAACCTATTTTGGGTTTCCTTTCAGAGAACAGTTCTTAAAAGAAACATTTTTTCTTAGTGTGAAGAACATTTTAATAATCTAAAGAACTTTTTTCCACTGTAAAGAACCTTTTGTGGAATGAAACGTTTCCATGGATGGTAAAGGTTATTTGTGGAACCGTTGATGCCAATAAAGAACTTTTATTTTTAAGAGTGTATAATACTGTACAAATTTTTTTGGGTCAGTAAGATTCTGTTTATCTATTTATTTTTTACAAATATATGAATACTTTTATTCTGCAAGGATGCATTAAATTGTGATCAAAAGTGGCAGAAAACCTTTTATACTGATACAAAAATTTTCTATTTCAAATAGAAAATGATGTTCTTTTTGAACTTTCCATTTTTAATAAAGAACCCACAAAATATTAATCACCACCACTGTTTTTTTAATCAAATAAATGCAGATTTGATGATCATAAGAAACTTCTTTCAAAAACATTCAAAAATCTTACCGACCCCAAACTTTTGAACAGTATACTGTAGGTCTAAGTAACAAAACTAGCAAATCTAACCCTAAAACAATGTTAAAACTATTTATGACTAGAAAACATTTAATTTAAATACATTTTATGAAAGCATTAAAACAACTGTACATTTATTATGTTGTCTGTACTTTTGTTTTTTCCATTTTTGATGTTAAAAAACGTATAGCCATAGTCTCCTTTTGTTTTATGCAAAAGCGCAGCATGCACATTCTACTAAATATCTTATTTTGTGATTCCAAGAAGTTACACCCGCTTCAGCAAGTGGAAAGAGACGAAAAAAAACGACTGCTTAGAAAGAGAGAATTAAGAGATATTTTGACCTGAAATAAGCTCAGTTTCACAATTTCTCTTTTCAAGTAGGGTAAAGGATGCCTATCGAGGATCAGAGCACGAGGACGATGACACTCGTTTGCTACAGGGTGGTATAGCACAAGCGGATGGACTGCCCACCCACGGGCAGCTGTAATCAATCATCATTCTCAGATGTAGCCCTGGCATTGTGGGGCCTTGTGGTGGTGAAGAGACCGAGCAGGTGAAGGGTTTCTTCTTCCACATCAGTTGTCAATATAAGTGAAAACAGAAACCAGAATCGTCTTTGTATCATTCAACGCTCATGTGCTGCCTCCTCGCACTGAGTTATAACTATACCGTCTGTGGCAGTCACTTTCCTCATCTGACTGAGCCTCAGAAATTGTCATACTTATTTAAAATGAGACATTTATAAGAAATCAGTACCTGGAGAGGGGGAAACCAGTGGGGTTGCCACTGAGAGGAATGTTTTGCATGAGTGGGAGGTTAAGGTTTACGACAAAAAGTTAGAGGTTAACCTTTGGAAACTTATCTGCCACTCCTTGACTCAGTGATGGAGCAGTGAACACGGTAGTGGGTGGTTGCCAAACAAAAGTGCCTCCTCTGCTGTCTAGGACTTTAGGAAGGTACAGTTTTCCATACATATATGGGTTTCCCCTAAGCAGAAGAACTGCTTGATGTGATCAAGGCAACACTGCTCAGTAAGAAAGACAGGAAGGGACACTCAAAAGGAAATATCGACTGGTGGTTACTAATTTGCCAGGACAGAAGTTCAAGTCTAGTTTATGTCATCCTCCTAGTCTTGATCTTCTAAAAACACGCCAGTCTGCGGCTGCTAGTTCACTTTTTTACACGTAAAGGTAAAATATCAAACATGACACAAGCAGATTGACATGTACAGTAAGTACGGCATGTTTACGTGGTTATTGTAAGCTATTATGCGAATGTGGTTACGTTCAGAAACCACGATATATTTGCTGATGTTGGAGAACCGTCATAGCTGTAATGATGAGCTTGTAGCACGGCTGCTGAAAAACAGTGGCTGGAAATGGAGCAGCCAGCAACCACAGTTACATGCGATCCCTTTGATCTTGATGGTGTTCTACTGATGTGCTACTGTCACAACTCATCTGTTTCTGTCAGAGCTGCTTGATGGGATTCTGCTGGAATCATGTACACAGCGATAGGTCTGTCCTGCAGAGAGCAAAGACGATTCAACACGTTTGCTGCTTCTGAGGTCTGGCTTTTTACAGCAAAACTGCATACTCTATGCTACCATATACAGCTGAACAGGAAGTGATTGTTAGTTGAAAAAAAAAAGAAAGACAGAAAGCTCAAAGGCTACAGGCAGAGATACCTTGAGGGGTGCAGGGGGACAGATTGCATTTTATGCAGAGCCTGGACGACTCAAGAATATTAATAAAACTGATGCACTGATATTGCACGGGTTGCTCTTGCTGTAAATCTTTACAAATGCATATATAAAGTGGCCCCAAAAAGTAGCACACCTAAAAATGCATTATTATATAATAAAATTGTAAGCATTTTATCTTTTTTATCTTTTTTAAAAGAAATGTAGCACTTTTCAAGCTCAAAAAAAATTTGTTAAGTTTTATATTAATATTATTGCATTTTTTAACACTTTTTGCTGGAACATGGGTCATGTGATGAAATACATCTGCGATTACTCTGCTATGGGATTTTTGTGAATGTTTTATATCTACTAAAATCACCTTGACATCTGTTAGTAATTGAAAAATGGTTCAGAAAAATGTTCAGAAAAAGCTAGTTCTGAGTGTTTGCGGATGCCAGTTGGTTTGCAACTCTTTTTTTCATACACTTGAAAAATGTGGTAAACAATTTACTTTGAAACCATTTTCCCTCAGAAATTGCTAATAAATTTCACATATAATTACAAAGTAATGGCAATGAATTAAACATTAAAGTAGAAAGACTGAAATATTATTTTCTTGTAAAATGTACTCCAATAATCTTTATTTACCGCTGCGAAAAATAATTTTTACAGTGTAGGCAATTCAATAAATGCATTCTTAAAAGGATAGTTCACCCAAAAATTAAATTCTGTCATCATTTACTTTATTCCTTCTGCAAAACACAAAAAAGAAGATATTTTGAAGAATGCTAGTAACCAAGCAGCTTTAATGGTGACCATTGACTTCTATTGACAAAAAAACATTTCTCAAAATATATTTTTTATGCTCCACAGGAGACAGAAAATCATAAAGGCTTGGAACGACATGAGGGTGGGTAAATAATGATGGAACTTTCATTTTTGGGGCCACTGTTTATAACGGCCATCTTTATTATCTTGCCCAATGCTGCAATTTAAGGGAGGGCATATGAAGGCCATATAAATTATTTATGTACAACTCTTTGCTTTGCTGCATGATTTCATTGAGCAGTATATTTTGTTATACCATGATGTGTGTGAAGATAGAAAGTGTAAACAAGTTCCTAAGAGTTTCACTACACAATTTTAGATAAGCAAATGCTTGGAAAATTTCTAGCTTTTTGTGCTGTTAAATATGAGACATGTGAATCCACTGAAGCAGAAAGCCAGCTTTATTTACACGTAATGCACAGACCCATGACTCTTCCACCAAACATACGAAGAACCTACTGATTCACATCTCCTATACAAGCACCTGAGGCCAGAATATATCTTTTATAACTTTATATATTGTCTTTTATAATGACAGTGAAAAACCCTAGTTCCTATTTTCAGGCATCTTGCAGATGCGTTTGACAAGACATTTTTCTTTCACTTAGTATTTATCAGCCACTGAGCATGCAGTGGAATGGATTATCTGTGGTTTCATATCTCTCCCACTGACTTTCTGTGAAGCAACATCTTTCATGAATTTCAGTCCAGTTATTAGTCTGGCAGTTGCTTGTTTCCTTTATTTGGATCTCAGACTAGCATAAAAGCAAGACAACGCTCACCTACACCAATCTATGTTTAGAGCTCGTGGCCCCATGCCTGTTTAAGTTTGTGAAACCTGGTGGCAGGGGTGAGGTTAGGGGCTAGTTTTAGAGTTTGACTTGAAAAGGGCCGAAGACCTCTGCTCTCGTCTCAGGCTATGGGCCTTACGGTGCATTTCAAAGCCTCGACTCGGACTGCACCTCGACTTCTGAGGAAACGTGCATCACTGCGCTCACAAGGTACCAGACCAGAAGAGAGAGAGAGCAAAGAAAAAGCGAGAAAGAGAGCGAGAGAGAAGAAGAAAGTGCCTTCCTTCATTTCCTGCACTTCAAAGCTATCTCCACTCATGTGTATGGCCATCAGAGTCTCAGTGGTGCTCACCAACTTTACCCCCAAATGCACCACCCCCTCCTCCTTACTTTTCCACTTCCTGTCTTGGGCAGAATTACCTGAGCTCTGACACTCACTGGCAATGAGAACCAATAAAAATAACCCTCATGTTGTAGATTGTACAAACCAGAATGTAATAATAATTCACAAAAAAATATTGTGTATTTAAATAAACTGACTCAAACTGATGCAATCTGAAGCATGTGAGAAGATTACTTCAGTAGATTAGATACAAACAGGATTCAGAGGCAAAAAATGAATCATCAATATGCTGATTCAAAACAAACTAGGTTTTCTTGTGAAAGTTAAAGATTAAATCTCACAAATAGTCAGTTTAATTGTTACTCGCACATACATAGGTGATTTTAAAGTATTGTATATGTTACATATTTATGTTTACCATTAATAAACTACATAATACTTGCTCCGTTGAATTTCTTTCTTTCTGAATGTATTTATTCTGAATGCGTTGAGCACAGCTGTAAAGACGGTTTGCAAAAGGTCTCAAGGCACCTGCCAGTAGGTTACAGGTTTCAAAAGCATGCATTCACACACTAACACCCGCACAAACAATTTTACTGTACGCACGGATTCACGCATATCTGCGTAAAAGCTACCAAACAATAATAATAATAATAATATTAATAAATAAATAAATACATATCTCTGTTTTAAAATGTTTTGACTATGAAGGATTAGTTTGTAGGTGGTGTATACAGTACAGTACAGTACAAAATAAAATAATGAAAGTTATAAGTGATGACCATGACATCAGTGGGAGTTTTTAAAGCAATATCGTGGTCAGGATTTTACTGCTATGATATAAAATATAATATTGGTGTAGTAGTATTTTGTGAAATTCAGTCAGTAGTTAAAACACTGAGAGAAAAAACATTTAGTCATTTTTCCATTTCAAGGTTACGCCTGCTTTCAATACCAAATTTAAAATGTGTATTATTTCTTAAAATCTAATTTAATATATGTCATATATGCATACTTAAAATGCTAAATAAATTTCAGACTACAATTGTAAAATTCATTCATTTTTTAATAACTCTTAATAACCATAAATTCTATGGATTTAACATGTGAGCGTTTTCCCCCCTCCTTGTTATTAAGTGTTTCACATGCTGTCAATTCTCATATATTTCAACAGGAATAATTTTTATGGTGACAGGTGTGATCAGCTTAGATATTATAGGTCAGTGCAACAGTTTTAAGCATTATTTATTTTAACATATTTAAGAATTTGTGATAAATACTTTCATCAACCTGACTTATAAGGGCCTACTTAGAAACAATTATGTAGTTTTATCGGTCAACATTTTAAATCTGTATTATGCAATGACTATCTAAACTATGCCTTGAAAGCAGCTCTAAAATGGAAGTGTTGCACATCTGTAGACTATAATCATCAGAGACATGTTTAGATATTAATGCTCGGTGACCTGTCAAACGTCCCCACAAGCACTTTCCCCCCTCTCTGGGGTCCCTAGGGAACACCACCAGCGGTTTATAAATCACATTTTAAATTAACAGTGCGTTTTTTAAATTATTATTATTATTATTATTATTATTATTATTATTATTAATCACACTATAAACATGATAACTAAGTTTGATCATCACGTTCTTTCATAACACTGCCGTCATTATTCTCAGCATTTAAAAATAACGCATCCAAAACATGATCAGAATTCGACAAGTCCTTTCAGAATTGTTCCCGACAATGAGGCATTTCACTTTCAAAGATTTGTGTCAGAGTGCATCTAGGTACAGTGAGAAAACTTGACAAATTGCAGTATTTGTTTACTTTTGACAATAACTGAAACTAGGTCGCGGTCTGGAGAAAAAAGATCAGAACAAAAGTTCTCTGTAATTAGGCTTCTAAATTTAAGACACATATGCCAAGGACTCGGTTCCATGCCCACCTGCCCTGGCTGGCACAGCTGGCATTTAGATAAGTACATAAGTAAGAGGACTAAATATTCAGTTTCTTATTATGATCCATGCTGTTATCTTGTACAAAAACTTTACCACGATAACGACTTTTATGCTAATGATATATTAAAGAGTGGCAATCCTTTATGCTTCTTACCGTCCTTGTTTCGTTATGATCATCTCTGTCTGGTACTTGTGGAACTTTGCCCACAGCGGGTAGTTGTTGAGGAGCACTTGAGTCTTCCCAGACACCTGTAGACCAGGTAAAGAGTACATCGGTGCTCGTGGATACCCGTGCTGAAAAGACGCCGGGTAGCCGTCTGCGCTGCTCGGGAACACGTCTTTAACGTTGGCTGAAGAATACGCATCGGCTCCGGCTGGAACGTAAGTATGTCCCGTCCCGCTCCGGCTGGTGAAGTGACAACTGCCGAGCGGAGCCGGTGCGTAAAACCTCCCCGTCTGCGCTCCGGCGCTTTGGTGGTGTTCAGCGTGGAACGGCAACGTCAAACTGTCCTGTCCGTTTGGAATCGAGTCCTGGTAGTAAAACCTCGTGTCTTGGATGCCCATTTTAAAGTCCGGTAAGTCGCGGTTTCGGTGCAGGTGGCTGTTCAGTTCTGCGTCTTTGGCGAAACTTTGCGCGTCTGTTCCATTCAACATATTGAGATACAAATTCCTGCCTATGCCGCCCATCTGCAGCACCGGTTCGAGCTCACTAGAGGTGTCATAGGTTTAGCGTCCGTATGCTTTAACATTTAAAATAAGACTCCAACACAAACTCTCTATAGACTGCAAGTTGTGGAGCTTGTCTGCAAAGCGCACTGTGTAGCCTAATATAGTTGTAAACTACTTGGGAAGTCTTCACTTTGATTTATCTTAATACGTTGAAGACATTGCCACTATGTATTTGGAATAGGAATCGGACTTCAAACACATGATAAGACTCTATGATATATCCATATCTCGAATGGTAATTGGTCCGGAGGTGGGCTTTAAACTCAGACTGGGCGTCATAGGCTTGATACGCAAGGACGGCCTTCCCCTATTTACGGGGGCTTCAGTTTGATACTCACTTAATATAACCGAACAGTCTTTATAATGTATAGCCTATTCACAGAGAGTATACTGATTAAAAAAAAGTAATTCTTAAGGCGCGTATAAAGGTATGTGGGTCGGTGAGTGTATTGAATAATGTATTTTGTATTAGTTTTTAATAAAAACAATCAGCCTTCAACTAACTAAAAACAGAATTGTATTTAGAATAAATTCATAGGCTAACTAATTAGATTTGTTTGCAGGTGTAGATGAATAATATGTGGAATACCAGAGCAACATAAATCACAGAGAGTGAGTCGTTTTCCACCCATTTTAAAAAAAAAATTGTTATTTTTCTTTTTGAAAAGTACGTTTATGACATTCATTGTCACTCAAGCACACAGGATTTTTTTTGTCTCCACTATGAGAGCATCTTTATTGAAGTTTTACATATGAAATATTACATCACTGTAAATAAGTGAGCTGATTTTTAAAATGAATTAATTTGTTTATTTTATGAACCATTCTGTTGTACATGTACAAAATGAAGTTATATGATGATGTTACCAGCAGTATTATATGGCATTTTAGTAACGGCACACACATGACGCCTTAAAGTTCACTATTAGTGTATTTTCCAACAACTGGTGAAAACTTTCCAACAACTAGCAATATTATAAAGACAAACACAAAAGAACATCAGCGTAACACACATGACACTAAAATAATGCAGTAAATACAAATAATGTAATATGCCACATACAATACGCTGTATGTACACCTTCAAAAGGTGAAGAAACTAACTTTTTAAATAGATTCCAAAATGTTATGGTTTGTACAGGGGATTCTGGGAATGCCTCTTCTAATAAACTACAAAGGCAATATTTTTTACTTAAAAAGCATAATTTCAAAGAATATGTAGTGGCTTAATTTCTTTATGTTGTTTTTTAAAAATACTTAATAAAAAATTGAAAAAAAAATAAAATTACATGTATTGTCTTAAAATGAAGTGTATTTGAAAATGTATTTTTTTTAATTGTATGAGCAATTTACAATTTAAAAATGTTTTAGTTTTCTCTTTACTTTGTTGTAAAGTGAAAATGTTAGTCTTCTGTTGACAGTCTGTCTTCTTTTCACTTTATTAGTTCAGTTGCATTTAAGTCACACTGTACACATCATTTGCACAAAATAGTGTGCATTCATAGAAAAGTGTGAAATAGTAAACGAAGAAAATCACAATACCCCATCAAGCCAACATTCAACCAAATATAACACCCACATTCACACACACACACACACACGCACGCACGCACGCACGCACGTCTACATCAAACTAAACCGAGCAGAATAATGACTATTGTCTTCTGCTTTATAGCTGAATCGATTGTGTTCTTTGCAAAACTGACACTGTTATTGAACTGAATCAACACAGAACTGACTAAAGCTGAATATGACACTCTAGTCTTCTGTAGGGCTGCTTATAGCTGAAATTGAAGTCATTTCATAATTGATTAACTTTGCAAGACTGTTATTTTCCAGTTTATTTCTGCAAACCTTTAACGCACGCACGCACGCACGCACGCACGCACACACACACACACACACACACACACACACACACACACAGTGTCCCCCAGTGCAGGTATGACACAATTGCCTTTCCACACTGTCATTTCTCTAATTCAACTTCCTGTGTCTCTCCTAGCAAGGTGAACTCACAAGGTCACCAGCTGAACTCATTGGTGTTGACACCCCAGATGATGGCGTATTGTCCCCAGTGACACGTTCACAAGGCCGAGCGGTTATACTCTCCACCTGCCCTGTGGGGGTGACAGGTACCTTTTAGGCCTTAGTTAAGCTGATCTCCCGCAGGCGATGTTCACCACGGCCTTCGGAACACAAATGGTACGCACAAACAGCCCTCATCTACTGTATCAGCAATTAAAGAAATCACACTTCACACGCAACACGCTGCCCGGCAGCCTTTTAAGCATTTACGCAGCGGCTTTGAATGCCACGCATTCTCAAATCTAGTTGGTGCAGTTGTCACAGGTGTATGGCAGTTCTCTGTTCACAGTATGTGGGAGGAGGGATTTTATATTAGCTCAACTCTTCTTTGGAGCAGTTTCTGTATGTAGCTCTATATGTAAAAGCATTTTTATTGTAGCAATAACATGAGAGGATATGACAATCAAATTATTAATTTCTTTTCTGAATATTGCGTTGGTGTTCCCTCAGTAAAACTATTATCTATTGTACAAGGCGTAAACGATAGCAGCAGATTTTTATGAGGTCATATTTATATCTGTGGTCAGAGTGACAGGTGTACGATGTGAATGATATGACCAGGATCCGACTTTATTTTAGATTTGGTGAGATATGTTTGGTGTTGAAAGTCAGGCTCTCCTAAAATCATGTCTTTTCAGTTGACGATCAATCAGAGAGTGATGTGAAAGATTGCTGGATTTCTTTATCACACTTCTTCCTGCAGTTTCAGGGGTTGAGAGTTTTCATGTGGTGGGTTAGTGTAGTGAGGTGTTATTCTGACTCATCCTGTGCTAATGTTTTATCTATACATTTGAGATTTTCCATCAGTAACGATGATCTGTTAAGCAATATACCTTCAGCTATATGCAGCTGTGATAGTTTCAGTGTGTGCTCTCTCTATCCACAATAGCGTATTACTCTCGTCTCAGTGTTACGGAGGGGACTAGTCGAAGGCCCCGCGGAAACCTGAGCGTGCCTAATGCTCTGATGAACCCAGACCATGCCTGCACTCCATCAGTCATGATATGCGGTACCCTTGTTGTCAAAGCAGCTCTTGTAAAATGTCAAGTCTCACTTCCTTTTCCTATTTACTTCATTTTGAACTTTACTCTAATTTATTAAACAAATAATTAACATTGCAAGCCTAAAAGTGCCTGTTTTATTTTGTAATGGACAGCAAAGAACACACATTTTGTTTATTAAATGATCTATTCTTAGTGTACTTTAGAAATTTAAATGATGACTGTTACCATTATGAACACTGACATACAGAAGTGTATCAAAATGATAAATGTGGATTTAAATATATTAGCATTATCTATTTTTGGCCTATTCTTTAAAATTAGTCATCATTGAATTTCATATTGCTGAATAAATCAAGACATGAAACAATTTGTTACAAATTAATAAGACTTCTGGATTTACTCACAATATCCATTTCTAAATAGGCAATCTCTTGGTGATCCTCGAAAAAGTTGCTCATCAGGACCCCAACAGGAAGTAAATAAAATATTTTCAAGCTTGAGCTTTGCATCCTACCACTAATTAATTTTGTAATATTTATGTTTAAATGCTTTCGGTCCTGCAGTATGACACATCCGCATAATAGAAAGAGGAATTTCCCTATTAATAAGCATAGAGTTATAGTTCAAACTTGACTTCTGTGTATGCTAGCGTATGGAAAACAATGTGTCAAAATAGTCCTGTGGTGTGACATACTTCTATTTTTAGGCGCTTATATTAATTGACAGAATACATTAATTGTTTTATTTGATTATTTAAAAGATTCATTGTCACGTCGCAGGACTATTTAAATGAACCAGTAAAATATAAAAATTGGTGACCATTTGCAACATCTAAAAATACGCACAAATATGTACATTTTAGCTAAATCTTGATGTTGAAAAAAATTGATTTCCATGTCATCCCATTAGCAATATCATACTATACACTTTCAGATAGTGATACTTAAATTAATATGTGATTTTATCATGAACTCCAAAGAGAATATATTGTTTGACTGGTGTTCATTGTATGGGGAGCTGGATGAGGACATGAGTATAACATGTCTAATAATCACGGTGTGAATAGCTCTGATTAGAGAGACTTAGCAGCATATGTTTCTTCAAGTCAGCCCTTACACTAGGCCTTCCTGTCAGGCACGGGGACCTAATTAACGCAACATATGTTTATTTCAAACCCCACTTTGGGTGTGAAAGAAGGCTTTTGGGAGGCACCACCTACAGGGGCTGTGAACGCGGGCAGGGGGGTCGTTGGAAAGGCGGCAGAATTAAAAGGTGTAGAGAGAGAGCGTTAGAGGAGTGAGAGACAGACAACTAGAGTGAAGGAGAAGAAGAGAGCGGAGAAGGTAGCACTTAGTGCTCTGCGGAATTCTCACCCGATATCACATGATCTCCTGGAGAAGTGCAAATGTATTCCACTGCAACCCTAGAAACAAACAAGCTGCCACTTCCTTCGTTTATAATTAGCTGGTAATCAATGCTGAGTCTCTTGGAAACGGGAGAAGACTTGTCAATGTCCATAAGGTGTTTCAATCAGCAATTTTGCGATTTATGTCCTTAAGTCTTACAGGACACGTGTGGTGGATCGTTGCATTAAAAATGAGAGTTGACACCTAATTTTTTAACATAACAATAAAGACGGCCTCATCCATCAAAAGGGATTTTCCACGTGCACATTCATTTTTGAATGCGCACTTGCTCTTGTTGTGGGGTTTGCATTCTCCAACAGCCTCTGAACCATGTGTCACCTCCATAAACGCAGTGACTGAGTGCAAGCTTGAGGTGCTAAGTTGTACATGGTTAAACATGGAGGAGAGACCCACATGCAGATGTATCCAGGGCTCCAGACGTGACCTTTCCTACTGCAAGTCTTCTCGAAGGCAAAAAAAAAGCTGAGAAATCTTAATAAAAATATTTTGTGTGTGTGTGTGTGTGTGTGTGTGTGTGCGCGTATCAGTTCTAACCGTCAAGAACAATTTCTTTTTGCAGTTGCTTAAAAAAATAAAAATAACTTAAGTTAAATGAAAATGATTTAACATTTTATGATGCTGATATATACTGATTCTAGGAAAGGGCCTAAAAAAAGTAACCTAAAATTGTAAACTAAAATGTTCTTCATGTAGTAACATCTATTTAATTTAACATTATATAAAATTATAAAATTATATATATAAAAAAAATATATATATATATATAAAGTAACATTTTACTTTATTCTATTTCTATTCTATAATGAAAAAATAAAATGCTGTGTGTGTGTGTGTGTAATACCGTAAATCTTATACTATTTGATATTTTATTCTGATATTTTGATGACAGAATCTTCATTTTTGTGCGAACTATCCCTGTTTTTGTGTGCATTTTCTTTATTATGAATGATTAAATGTTATTTGTCTTCATATTTTTTTTATCTAAAATTGAAATGCAATAACTTGGTCTAAAATTATTTTTCTTCCTCTAATACAGTAACTTTCTTCAAAATTAATTCTCCCTCTTACACATGCAGGTTACTGAATAATGTTAAGCAATAGCCAAATAGCTGTTTAGAGACTGTTTTTAGCCAACATTTATTCAATCTTATACTTCACTCAAAACTCTGTTAGATTATAAAAGTAAAATGTGTTTTCAAAGGCAAATTACACTGACTTAAAGGAAACAACTGCACATTTTCATGTCATTTCAGCATTTCATCAGGAATGCTGCTCCAGTGAATGATGAGAAATGCTTAGCACACCCTGAACATGTAGAACTGTAGTATCTGGCCTGAGAAGGTGAGGAGGGGTCCTGCAGACGAAATGCCAAGCTTATCTATTCTTCAGACAGTTTAGGGTCTGCATTTGACAGAAGAAGACAGCTGTGCTCTCCCGCATTCCTCTGGCTTGCTCCGCAGGCCCCAAATGATCGCCCCCCAAAGCATGGCTTCCTCTTATTGGCCGAAGGACCGTACAATCCACTTTCCCCTCCATCACTCCTTAATGTCAGAAATGGGCCCCCCACTGTCACCCACTTGGCGAACATTAAGAAATCATCACCACTGTCATGTCTACTGTCAGACAGGGGTCATTGCATGCAGAATCATCAGCCTCTTGGGAACCGACCAGCAGGGCTGCTTGGAGAAAGCTGACTCTTAAAGATGTTAAAAACCGCATGAGAGATCTGTCGTGCCCCACCGCGTCTGCTCTGACTGAAATCATGAATGAGCAATAGTGTGTCTCTATCTGTATCTGTTGGCTCGTAGCCTGGAAAAAGTATGTGGGCCAGTGTCAAGTCTCATTTGCGTTGGTGAGCAGACACATAAATCACTGCAAAAGCCCATTAAATCCACTTTTGTATATGGACTGTAACAAGGCAATATGAGCAGGAAGAGTTTTGTATCTTAATACATGCAGGGAGGGAGTGACAGGAGGAAACCAGGACATAGAGATAGTGTGGAAAAAGACATCAGTGCTTGTAGAGCAGAAATGGATTGTTGTTGGGCAATGTACAAGCAAATGTAGGTAAGGATAGAACTAAAGGCACATAAAAAGTGGAAATTGGGCAATCTGAGTAATACAAGCTCTTAGGCAAATAAAAGCAGATTGGCTTTCAAAATATACTTCTGATGCAGCTTTCCTTTCAGTCAGTTAACATTTAATAATTTTCTACCTCATGATAGTCACTCATAACATTTTTTCAATAAAATAAATATTTTTATACCTGAGGAACACACACACACACACACACACACACACACACACACACACACACAAACAAGGCTAATGCATCTGGTTTCTTGGCATTTTCTTCTCATCACCTATTTGCTTCACTTAATGAAATTATATATTATAAATTATCATAAATGTGATTATATTAATATTGTATTGCATAATATTGTGCATATTGCACTTACTGAATAGTTTTTAAAAGAATATATTAATATCACATAATATGCATATAAAATATCCATATAGGAAGATTTACTCGGCTGGTAGCATTGAGTGGACAACACAGATGGTGAGCTGAAGTGAAATACATCTCACTCTCTCTGCTTTGACAGGCATATGACAGGTTAAAGGGAAGTCGTAAATGGAATGAAAACAGGAATGATTTGACCGATAAAGACAGTTTACTGTAAATTGACAGACACTTTGCATAGCTATTTGTTTGTTTAAGTAAATGAATTAATTTATTTATTAACTGTATAAACAAAGGCTAATAAAGAGTATGGCTACAAGAATTTATGTAAGAAATATTCTGTAAAAAAAATCCATCCCTTTATAATTGTTATAATAATTTATACATGATATAAGGTTTAAGAGTTTCGGCTCTGAACAATTTTCATCACTAACTCAGAATGTGAAAAAGTACAAAAAATCACTACATGTAATATTACTGTGTAAATAAAGCATTTACATTTTTTTTTTTACCCCCAAAATTATTACAAATTTTGACAGATTTATGAGCAACTGAGGGTGGCTGCGGTCATTGTTTTCCTGTTGTGCCCCTGGACTTTAGTTTCAGTGTAGCTTCTGACCTTTGATGGTGACACACTTGGCACAGGTTTGAAGCCTGCCACATTTGGACTGGATCAGAAACACTTTGGCAGGGTGGGTGCAGGATATTTAGTCCACATCCAGGAAGGATCACTGTGGGAAAACGGACCTTCAGAGAGCACACAGATGCATTTAGGGGCTCAGAAAAAGGGAGCATATCCTGTAATGAAACGTGTCTTCTTCTGTTCTTTCTCTTCTGCCTTTTTCTTTGTGTTGCTTTTGTGATTTGTTCAACACATTATTTAGTCTTGCCGTATCTCTGAGTTAGTCTACAATTACATTTAATAATACATATTAAATTGAATTATTTCATATATAATAATAGTATCCAATAAAAACTAAATTAAATGAATTAAAGTCTTTTACAGAAGCTTTCTAAGGCCGCACCCTAACTAAAACGAAAACTTTAAAGGAATAGTTCACCCAAAAATGACATTTCTGTCATAATTTGAGTAACACACTAATTCAACAACTGTGTGATTACCAGCATTCTTCAAACTACATTCTAAAAAAATGCTGGGTTAAATATAACCCAGCGCTGGGTTAAAAAGGGACAAACCCAGCTATTGGGTTGTTTTGAACCCAACCGCTGGGTCAAAACAACCCAATTGCTGGGTTTGTCCCTATTTTACCCAGCACTGGGTTGTATTTAACCCAGCATTTTTTAGAGTATAGTATATTGATTTTACTTAACCATACATTTGTATCCAGAAGTGTGATAAATCTGACAAAACCTCTCAAAATGTAATTTTGGGGATGTTATACAAATAAATAAAATTGTTGTAAAAAGTTTTTTATTTTTTTGTTATTGTCAAGATTTATTTTAGGGTTAGGTTATAATATTTATAAATAGTTATATATGAAACAATAGAACTCTACGGAATTTTCCCATTTGTAATTGTATCGACATGAAGGTGAGTAATTAATCACAAAATTGTAATTTTTGGTTGAACCATCCCTTTAAGTGAATATTGCTAACTAGTGAAAAGTTGAGTTGAGGAATACCAAGCTGAACCAATAAGTTATTGATTTTGAATCTCTAAACAAGTAAATGCTCTAAACAAACAAACAATAAATACATAAATATGCATACTAAAAATAATGAATAATTTATTAAATATATATACAAATATATGCAAAATAAATAATACCATTCACAAAAAGTTTCAAAGTTTCTTTCATCTCATTCTACTTTCTGTGCTGGGGGGCCTGATTCTTAAATTACTGTAATAATCTTCCAATTGATTGAATGATTGACAGACTAAGACATGCATAATGATGAATGACTTAATTTAGGGATGGTGAACAAATGCAGTGATGGACAGGTGCCCTTTCTGCCTGTGAAGCCATATAAAGTGCAAAGGACTTAGGCATAAAGACCAGGGCAGGACGTTCATGATGGCGTATGCTCGGAGTGCGAAGGCAAATGCGTGTACGAGGGGTGTGTTACTCAATTCACCCTCTAGGATTTGGCCTTGGTCACTCCTGCTTTTAAGCTGTGGCATGAAGCAGACATTGATGTGTATGTGTATGTGTGTGGGCGTGCATAATTTACAGTATTTGTGTGCCTGTGAGTGGCAGCAGGAAGAGCGGGCTCAGCTTGAGGGTGGCCGACACCAGCGCTAAGAGGCTGGGGGTGGTGGGTGTCATGGAGGCTTTAAGCGGCCTTTCATGTGACAACAGCTTGCCAACCAGAGGTCTTGCCTGAGCTCTCTTCTATTTCTAATTCATCCGGTTTTATCAGTACCAATCATTTGAATCATTTATTTTTAGTGGGATATGGTCTCTCTGCGCTGCTTCCCCGGGCAATGGCTCTCAGCGGCCTGCTAGTGAGTGTCAATCTGCTGGCTTTGGCAATTTTACGACAGACACCTCGACTGACAAACGCAGGGCTACAGTCAACATGCATCATTCCTTCTGACACAGAGCTGAGCTCCAGTGTCACGCTCCTTCAGATGCTCTAAAAGAGCGTTTCGCTTTTGTTGTGAGGATCTTTATGTGAAGCATGTTGAGGTCAGACCGTCTTTTGGATTCCATGTGTTCAGAATGTACTTTCAAAGTTGAAAGTGAAAGTTTATCAGATGGTCTGTTGAAGTGTTTTTGTAGAGAGCGATATTATGTTTCATAAAACTCAGTTAGTCACATATTGTAGGTCATATGGCCTTGAGCGTTATCAGTACTCATAAAGATGGTTAGAACCATACTTTTTTTGGTTTGTAATGATGTTTTGTGATGTATTTGAAAGGATTACAGGTAGTTTGGTGTGTCTTTGAACCTACTTTACCATATTTTGGGAACAAATTGTACTCAGAAATGAGCTAAATCTGATAAAAACCTCATTTTGAGAATGTACTCATTTGCAAAAATGGTATTATTATTTATTTGTAAAACATAAAGAAAAGAAAGTTTTGTTTTTTTAAATTGTACAAATGCATACAATTTTAGGGTTAGGTAATAGTAGGCTATTTATAACTATAGTTGTATATAAAAACACAGTTTATGGAATGTCCCCATTTGGATAGCTACATAACATTTTTTTTAATGTTGAAAAATTTACACATTTCTCCTTTAAGTGCAAATGAATAAAAGATAGGCTAGCTGAAACGGATATGCCACCGCCATCTTGAAGAGGTCAGCATTTCATGTTGCGCTGATCAGTAATCAATTACCTAACTTACTGTAATTACGCTGACAAAAAGGCTGCACTACTGCTTATTAAACTTGGGAAAATTTATATAGGCCTAACTTTTTTTTTCAGGTGATAGACAGGTAAACAAACATGACGCTTGTTTGCAGGCTGCACTTGTCCATCTACTTACATTCGTTAACTTGCAGACCTTCGTTTTCCCGATCAAACAATCAGCTAGTGGATTAAATGTTTCTGTGGACTGTCTACCTGCGATCATTCATAAATGCGCGAGATATTAAACTCTTTGATATCGTGATGTCCCGTTTAGCCTTAAAGGCTAATTTTCATCCGTAAATTAATCCTTGGTCAGTTCTTAACGTAGGCTACACTAAAAAAAAATATGTTGTAGAAACAATTTTCACTCAGAAATTGCTAGTAAATTTCACAATCAATTATAAAGAACTGGCAGTTTACACACTGAATTAAACAAGAAATTTTGAAGTAGAAAGATTTTCTTGTAAAACGTACACCAACCAATATGTGTTACAGTGTATATTAAAAGTAAACACAATAATATAATATCAGAAAAATCTCTCTCTCTATACATACATACATAATGTATATATTTTATTAAACATTCACACTCATTAAAATACACAAAAAGCATGTTATTTTTGTACATGTGTTATTATGTAATAAATGTATTATTATTATTATTATTATTATTAATAACATTCACTGTCATTAATTGCACAGCAAAACATGGCTGATGAAACCAGATCCCCTTTTTTGCCGTTAAACGTGTCATCACTTGTGCATGTCTTTTGTACTCATACATAGATATTTAGGTTGCCACCACCAAACACATAACCTTCTATTAAAGTAGAAACGCCACCGAATCATCATGTAACACTGTGCATGTGTGTCTCTGTGTGTATTTTGACCCTAGTGCACCTGGACAGCTGTGTCTGTGTCAGAGACTGCGCGGCCACAAGTGGACAGATACATTTGGTCCGTTTACGTATCCTTGTTCCCGGGGTTCTTGGGAGAGTTCAATTTTCTAGTAACTCAGCAGACGTCACAGAGCTATTCTGGCCGGCCAGTTGTGACAGCCGGCCAGCAACAGCAATGCCAGGGCAGTAATTCTGCTGGGGGGAGGGTGGTTGCTGATCTTGTCAGAGGAAGTCGAGACGAGGGCTCTCCCATTTCACAGGGGGGTGGGGGGCAGCAGTTTGGGAGAAGGAGTGTAGCACTGGCGCTCTGGAGAGACGAGGAAGAAAGGGAACGGGCACAGGAAGAGGGGTGGGCAAGGTATTTGGGTTTGGTGCCAGCCGAGCCAGGCCTCTGGCATGCTGCATTCCTAAAGATCAACACGACGGTGTTTCCTTTCAGCTCCCCTGCCTACTAACCCCTTCAGCTACTCTGCTTTACAACACACAAACACACATGCTCGCCTTTCTTGTCTCGTAAGCAAGCTTAATTAGGGTTGTAATAGTGCTGCGGCCAATTTTCCATAGACGCCTTAGTGCGTGTTATGATCGATAACCACCACGTAGACATATTTATGGCATTTTTTGAGGGTTATTTTTAGTGTCCTCACAAAATGCATCAAATAAAACTAATAAATAAGTTAAAGTATATTTGTCAAATTCAGTATTTTATATATTTTCGTAATTTTGTTTATTGTTGATTACATGATCATGGCTAAGAGAATGCTCTGGTCATGTATTTCTTGCAATGCAGGGTTCAGGAGGTTAAAATGCTGGCTGCTGGCAGACTGTTTGGCAGTGGGTGTAAATTAAGAGGGTCAAGACCCTGTTAAGGGATCCTACGGGGTAGTGATAAGTACAGGCATGCTGGGTCAATATTCAGTGCCGAAGCTTGACTTGTCAGGTCAACTGGTTTGGTTTTACTTTTGAATTACACTATAGAGCAGCCTTTACCAAGAACTCCATTGTTGTTCATAAGAATAAAGGTGATGCAATCATAGAATTGTATTGCTGATGGCTGGAATACTGAGAAGTACCATCAGACAGAATGACCTTTGATGTCACACGTATTACAGATCTGACCATCATAGGAAATACTGTCAATAAGACTTAGCCTGCTATGCAGTGTATTGTTATGAATAATAATAATAGTAAAAATAATTAACATTTTATTATATAGTAATAATATTATAATTATATTATTATCATCATCATTATTATGATTATAAAAATTATACATACAAATTTGTTTGCAAAACTAAACTTGTAAATACAAATTACATTTACAGTAATAATTATAATGTTAAATAATAATAATACTAATGGATAAATATTTCTTGTTTTACTTGAGAATGACTTCTAAAATGTGATATATGGGGTGTCATTTTGATAAATAATAATGATAAATCACAAAATGAGAAAATGTAGGAACCATGAAGGTTTCCTCAAATAGGTTGCCTCATTATTTTTTTCAGTATTTCCATTAATTTTCTCCATATACTGTAGGCATTTAAAATAATCCTTCATTTAAGAGTTTGGACTAAAGAACCAAGCAAATCAGAGAACCAAGAAAATCACATTACAGACTTTAATTTGAAGCAAAAGAAAAAAATCGTTTGAAAACCCTAAATATACTTAAATTTGTTGTTTTGTCTCATAAAGGCTTATGAACGATATTACACTGAAAAAATGTTGGTAGAAACAGTTTTGACTCAGAAATTGCTAGTTAAATTTAGCAAATAATTACAAGTAACAACAAGTAAAACATCAAATTAAATATGAAATTCTGAAGTAGAGACTATGGAAGTTCTTGTAAAACATACTCCAAAAATGTTTGTTTTATTAACTTTGAAAAAATACTTTTTACAGTGTACAACATAAATCAGTTAACGGTACATCACTGATTATACATATAAAAAATACAATATATTTGAAGTTTAATGATTTTTTTTAAATTATGAAAAAATATGAGTAAATATATTTATATGTTATATATTAAAGCATTTTTTAACCACCCATATTCCCAGGTCAGAAGTTTCTGGAGAAATCAGTCCATTAGCAATTAAAAGATCCATTGGAGGTTAACAAGATGTAAAACAAACAAAAACAAATAGATTATTATTAAAGTAAATGTCAGTTCTGTGTATGAGGCCTAATCACACTTGATGAGCTTATCAGTCTAATTATGTGTTCTGTTGCTGCTTTGACATGACATATTTACAGATCCTCATGGGAATTCCGACGGAGGTGTGTTTTGCAGCACCTCAGATGTACAGCACACCTGAAGAAGGCGCTGGCAGGGAGTCTGCATCCTTCTGCTTAACACACGGCAGCTGTGCTGAGGGAAGGTGAGGAAAGACTGTGCTAATTTGAGGGCTGTTAGTTTGCTTGAGACCAGACTGCAAGCTCCACAGACAGTGCTGACAAGTGCATGAGTGAATCTGATGTCTTGCTTATGATGAGCATGATCTTTCAATACCACAATACCAGTCAAAAATTGGGACACACTTGGCTGAATTTGTTTCTCATTAAGTCTGAAATTTGTTTTGCCGAATATATGAAATATATTTCAAAATATGTTATTAACTGTACAAATTTCTTTAGAAAAACAAAAAACAAAAAAGGAACGTTTAGAATGATAATGTTAATATAAAAATAAAATAATAATACTTACTTTTAATCTGTATTTATTACTATTATTATTATTATTATTGTTTACAATGTCTTTACAAAACTGAAAATAATTTTAAAAAGAATAATATTAAAATCATTCATTTGAGTCAATATTTATATATTATTATTATTATTATACATTCACATTTCTTTGCAAAACTTTTTTGCATGCTTTTTTTTGCAAAAATGACATTTATAATAATGATAATAATAATAGTAATACATATTTCTTCTTATACATCTTATATCTTAAGTATAATGCAGAAATTTTAATTGAACATTTTTAGTCACTATGTAATTCTCATACTTTCATGTGTGTTATTTTATAGTTTTAAATGACTTTACTGTTATTCTAAAATGTGGAAAATTGTAATATTAAAGAGTAGGGGTGTCATTTTGAATTGTCAGTGTAGGAGTGTGTCTGTGTGTGTGTGTGTGTGTGTGTGTGTGTGTACCTGGTATTTATCACGTTATGGGGACCAAATATCTCCACAAGGATAGTAATACCAGTAAATTTTGACCTTGTGGGGACATTTGTTTAGGTCGCCATGAGGAAACAAGCTTATAAATCATACAGAATGAAAGTTTTTGAAAATCTAAAAATGCAGAAAGTTTCCTGTGAGGGGTAGGTTTAGGTGTAGGGCAATAGAAAATACAGTTTGTACAGTATAAAAACCATTACGCCTATGGAATGTCTCCATAAAACATGGAAATGTGTGTGTGTGTGTGTGTGTGGTCATAGAATACTATTTTAAAGTGTACTTTTCAGTGCTTTCTTTAGTGAGAAACCTATACGTGTCTGTGTCATGTAATGTTGTACTAATCTTGCAGTGTGTGTTTTGATATGTGTGTGTCTTTGTGCTTGTGTGTCTGTATGTGTCAGATTCCTGTCCATGTGTATGTGAGTGTACATGTTCTTGCTTTTGTGTGTGTTTGTGTCTGTCGGCTCAGGTTATGTTGACGCTGAATGCCCACTCCTCGAGGGACTGCAGGCCTGCAGGGTGGTCTTTCTCTCATCAGCAGCATTATGGTCCGGTGCATGATGGATGCTGACCCCTGGGAGGACCATAACCAACCTAAGCTCTCCTGTCACTAGCACTCACGCCCTGGCACCATTCACTCACGCTGTGTGTTACATACACGGCAAGCAAGCTCCTTTTAAAGCTGTTCTGAAAGTGGCTCAGTAAGCTAGTTCAGTAGAGGTGAAAAGCTGAGAGAGATCTGTGTGTTGTGAACAGAAAAGTCCTTATTCAACCAAGCAACAGGTAAATATTTCAGTGATTTCATAACATTTCCATAGCCACATCTTTGTAGAGTATCATGGGTAAAGGGCCTTTTTGATTTTTTTTCCCTTCTATACTGAATAGCAACAGAAACCACTGCTATACTTTACTAAACACCTGTTTGTCACCATGCATTGCGAAATTGTCCTGATTGAGGTTGATTTCTGAGGTAATTCTGTCTGAGGTGATTCTGTCTTGGGGTCAGTAATATATTAAGCAAGAATGCATTGAATTGATCAAAAGTGACAGTAAAAACCTTTATAAGGTTACAAAAAAGTCATATTTCAATTCAAAGATGTTCTTTTGAACTTTCTATTCATGGTTTTTCCAAAAACATTAAGAAGCAAATATTAAACAAGCATTGTTATCATTGATAATAAGACGAAATATTACTTCAGCACCAAATCAACATATGAATATCTTAAGGATCATATGAAAGTGAAGACTGGAGTAATGGCAGCTGAAAATTCCCAGGAATAAATTACATTTTAAAATATATTACAATAGAAAACAGTTATTTTTGTAATAAAAATGTACAGTACTGTACTACTGTATTTTTGATCAAATAAATTGGTGAGCATAAGAGACTTCTTTCAAAAACATTAAAAACTGTACTGCTAATCAGAATGTCTGAAATCATAACAAAATACATATGCATGATTTTCAGTTTCAAGGTGGATGAATCCATTTGAATAAGTTCTGACTCAAAACTGATATCACAGAATTGCAGTACAACTCAGACCCCCCAATACACACAGAAATGAAATATTTGAATATGAACAGATCTTTTTAGATGATTTCAGAGGAAGTTATTTCATTTTGAGCAAAGATAACAAAAACATACGCGCTCTAATGAATCGTCTGCAATAATGACAGAAATGAAGTAAGTGTCTTTTTTTTTAAAGGGGTGCCGCTCCTTCGTCGAATCCGCCGGCCGCGCCATTCTCAAGCCCGCCAACCGCCGCTCACTCTAACCTGCCAGCCGTTCCGGACAGTCTGGTGCTTCTGACTCACAGCCTGTAAGTACGTTTTTTATATTTAAGGAATTTGCCATTGAGGATTCAAAAGCGAGTTTTGAACAGTGTAGAGTAGCACTTGTTGTTTGTCTTTTCTCCAGACATGGTTTTATGTTTACGCAGCGCGATACGCAAAGCAACGTGTAAAAAGACAGTATAAGTCATTATAATCAGTAATTATAAACACATTGCATTACACCAAATACACAACATAATGTTCTTTTTAGCAACGTCATATGGCCCCTTTAAATTTCACATTCACCCTAATCTCTCAACAACAGGCCGTTAATTTCAAATCTTGAATTTTAAGATTTTGAATCATTTTGGACCAAAGATTTTGAGAGGATTTCAATACCTGCGCTTGGGCCAAAGGTGAGACTGAGGCCTGATGGCAGAGTGACCATTACAATGGAGCCGACAGTAAGGCAAGGAAAGCCTGGAAATGTGAAGTGACAAAGGGTGCCCTTTGTGTGTGAACTGATGGGGTGGAGGGCTGACAAGGTGCTCCCTCTAGGGGTTAACCTTCCAGTCTGGATCAACTGCTAAATCTAGGTCAGAAAAAAGAGGGGGAGGGTATGTTACATGCATGGAGGGCACAGAGGGACATGTTGAGGAAACAGTGATTAAGATGAGGGCGAGTAGAACACAGAGCAAATGTTAAGCATTTGCATTACTTTAAAAAAGACACAGGTAGGGTGTATGGTGTGCAGGAGGAGGAGATGCTAAAGGTCAATCGATAGAGGGGGGTTGACCTTCACCCTTTATGGCACATTTATTTACTAATACACTAAATATACACAAATTAATATCACTATAAATTCTAAAGCCTAAATTAAAAAGACTCAGTTCATAGTGAGAAAACAGATGAGGCAGGAGACAAAACAATACCACTATTAGTTTAAGGGCTCTATTTGGCATCATTCAGATTGAAGTTATGGCAGAGCACTAGAGGAAGCCACAGCTGGGTTCCTCCACACGCAGAGACAGACAGTCATCTGGCTCTCGCTGCTCCATTACACTGGCTCTGATAGGAACATGTACTAACAGTCTTCTCACATTCATCACACAGGTTTTAATGAGCTGGAGAGATGAAGGGGAAAATGAGCTAAACCACTATGCTTAAAATAATGGTTCACCCAAAAATGTCTGTATGTTCTAAAAAAAAACTGATATTTTGTGTGCCACAAAAATAATAACTGCAGGTTTGGAATGACATTAGAAAAATAATTTTTGGGTGAACTGTTTCTTTAAATGATCAGCATGAGATGTATTTAAAGGGATAGTCTACTTAAAAATGAAAATGATGCATCATTTGCTTGACTTCCACATTACTCAATGCAAAATGTTGTCTTAGTTTTCATTGGCACGATCATAAGGTATGATCACATTTACTTTTGAGTTTTCGTGGTAAAACTTGAGTTATTTTAACTGGAATATCAGCAATTTCGTTTGAGGGCAAAAGATTTCCTTAAGCAGATTTCACATTGGGTTCAAGTTGGCCACATTAATTTGCAGTGGTTACAAACAGAAAGCTGATTGCTTCGAAAGTGCCTTGTGTGAGCTCTGCTTCATACATCTCTATTGACAATAGACAACGGAATTTTTTTTTTTTTGCACAAGGATGCACCATTAGCACCTTTAGGCGGCACCTTTAGTTAGTGAGAAATTTTGAAAAATGTATCACTACTTGAAACCAGTAAAGTTTGCATGCACATTCTTGTAAGCAAGGGAGAACTATGAGAACTAGGGTGGATGTCACGGCTTTCAGTAAATAACGACTTCAGTTTGAATTGGTTTCATACACAAAACTGCGTTGCATGAGAAACATTTATGAGAAACAGCATATAATGTGAACTAAGCTGCTCTGAAAACACATTATTATAAGAAGCACACGTGTAAATGAACACAGTGCCACTCTTCACTCTAATTCTTTCAATTCACATTCAATTTAATTAATTTTTAGTCTTATTATCAATTCACAAATTAACATTTGGAAAACTCTACTTTAAATCATACATGCATATTGTGCAGTTTATGTACAGCTAGCTTGTTGAAAGTGAGAATTATAGGGTCATCAACAGGTTCTTCCAAGTCTTCTGTTGCCAAGAGGTCACAAACTCCAGGACTGATGCATTTTGGTCTCTGTTCTGGGCATTTCATTTTGATGGTGATTGTTGTTGTGGTTTACCTCTTGGTAATTTGTTCACTACACTCTCCACTAGCATTTTAGCACAAACTGACCCTTACATTCTATTAATTAAAATTAGCATCTTTCCCCTTAGCATTGACTTGTTACATCAGATAGAATCAACTTTGTATCGGCAGGCCTGAGGGTCTCAGGCCCTAACGAGCCCAAGATCCTAATTAGGGACAGAAAAACTGAAGGGGAGTGGGGAGGGGGGGTAGAGGGCCAGAGAGGGTCTTGCTGGGATGAGCATGGCCACGGGGCTCGCGGTATTTATACTTCACGCACCTATGGTACACATGGTGTGGGTGAGACCAGAATGGAACTGGACCCAGGCAGCGACTCACACCCCAGCCATCACAACCACTATCAGTCCAGATGGGAGGACGGAGAGGGAGGACAAGATAGAACGCGAGAGGGGGAGAGAACGATGGGAGGACATATAAGATGAGAACAAAAGAGAAAACATTGGGGACAGAGAGGAAGTGAGAGAAAAATAAAGAGAAATATAGACAGACTGAAGAAATAGACCAACGGTTGCCGGTGTGGAATAGAATAAAGTGTCTATTGATATCAATGTGGCTAGACAGAGGAAACAAACTTTTGTGTTCCTTCCTTCATTTGTGGCGTGTTCATGCATTTATATGTATTTACAATATGTATATATTCTATTCTTGTTTGATTATTAATAATTAATATATACTACCCTAAAAAAGTTTGTTTCGCTGCATTTGAAGGACGTTTCTTATGCTCACCAAGGCTGCATTTCAAAATACAAAACTGTAATATTGTGAAATACAATTAAAAAAATTTTTTATAAATATTTTCAATTTTTATATATTTTGAAATGTAATTTTTTGTAAATGTTATTCCTGCGATTCTTGCAAAGTTAAATATTCCAGTATTCAGGATGACATGATTCTTCAGAAGTCATTACTGAAATCAAATCAATATTGAAAACAGTGTTGCTTTTTAGTATTTTGAAAAAAAAAGTTATTTTTCCTGTAATAATTTTGTAATAATTAAATACATTTTTTTTCTGCCTTGTTTGAAACTCATTTTGTTAAAGCAGCATCTAATTTCTCTTTGTATCCCTATCTGTGACTGTGACTCAGGACTTTAATGTGTTGTCATTTCATCTTTTTATATGCGCATGTGAGTGTTAACTCTGAATATGACAAATCCTTTTGCTCCAGCTGAGTGGCTCTCGGCCCAGGCAGTAGGATAGCTGGTGATGTGGGTTCTTCCAACAGGAGTAGACAGGCCAGATGAAGCGGGGAATATGAGCCCAGGACCCGAAAAGACATGTGTCAGTAACACGGGGCTGACATGGTGCGACACCCTCTGGTCCAGTAGATGTTAAGCCTCTATGAAGGTCCCAACCTGAATGAATGCGGCTGGATTGAGGCTGAGGGATCTTTAGACATTGCAGCTGAAAGCAGAAGACATCTCCAGATCTGCCCTGCTGGTGTCTTCTGACTCAATCGGGCATGTAGGAAGCACAAACGTGACAGGGTTTGGTGTGGAAGTGTGTATTCAGAGGAAGGAAATCTGACGTTTAAATCACCCAATTTCTTATGAACTCTCGCACCCTTCACCAACAGTCTCTTTTTTGGCAGACTTTAATTGTCTTTTCCGTTTCATTTCATATCACTCCTTCCTGCCCTCACACACATTGTGACTCATTCTGTCCTGTTGGTTTAAAATAATTAACCATTTTAAATGTTGTTTTAATAATTTTGACTTGCTAGTAAATTTCACTAATAATTACAGAGAAATGGCAAGTAACTATGGAAGCCCACTTTTGCCACAGAATAAAAAAATACATAAATAAAAAAATAATAAAAAGGTTATACAGCATTTCAAATTTTTTTCTCGCAATCCTGATTTACATCTTGCATGCAATCTGTAATCTTGCATTCCGACGTTTTTTTACGCAATTGCGAGTTTATATCTCACAATTCAGACCTCTCTTCTTTTATATCCAAATTGTGAGGAAAAATGTCCGAATTGTGAGATAAAAAGCAATTACCTTTTTTTTTTTAAAGTGGCAGAAACAAGCTTCTATAAGTAACACATTGAATAATTAACATGAAATTTAATTTTCTTTCTAAAACAGGGTAATAATCTAAAAATCTTTATTTACAACTTTGATATATATTTTGATATAAATATATATTTTACTTTTATGGAAAAAAAACCTTAAAGAAAAACTGATTTGTCCAGTTGGACGTTTGGAATGAGGAAGTTATAGTTTAATAGTTACTGTTGATTAACAGTTATTGTATGCATGAATTAAACAACGGTTAGTAATTTGTTGCCCCAGCAAAAGCTGACCAATTGTATGTAATGTGTAATGACAGAGATGGAACATTGCCTGTTCATTCAGTCATTTTGAAGTTTCATTCATCAATAAACAACTATTGGAAAGTGGGGGAAGACACACTGGAGGGTTGCCATCATTCTAGAGACCCCACTTGGGTGGAGGTGGAGAAAAAAACACCTTTTGTGGTGACAGAACCAGTAACCTGCACAACAACACATCCATCACCCCCTTGCTCAGTGTTTCCAGAGATCACACCCACATTTACTGTTAACAACTGACCAGCACCACCTCTATATAGGTCCATTTAAACAACCAGCAGATTAGAGATGATTGAAGTTTTATAAAGTCAACTGAAGTGCATAATAAGCCTTCATGTACTTGTCATTGACTGACAGATGAGAAATAAATCAAATGAAAATATTAGCTTTCACACAGAGGTGTATAAGGAGGGTGTGAAAAATGGAAGGAAATGTATGATTGACTGATAGATAAGAAAAACTAAGCTAAAAATATGTTACATGGTCGATCTGATCTATCTATCTATCTATCTATCTATCTATCTATCTATCTATCTATCTACCTATCTATCTATCTAATATCATCTATATTGAATTAAATATAGAATGTACACACACTAAAATAATGCTATTTCTTGTTTTCTTTTTTCAAAAATTTTACATTTTTCTTTTAGGTAGGGTTTGCGTTATGGTTCATTTGTTATTGGTCATTTTAATTGTTATTTAATTTAATTGTTATTATAGTTATTTTAATTTGCTTAGATACTTCCAAATAGATAGCTAAGTAAACGTGTATATGTGTTTGAGTGTGTGTGTGTGTGTGTGTTACTGTCTGAATGGCTGCTATAGGACCTCCTGTTTGTCAGCAAGATCTCTGAATATAAGTGCTCTAATTGCTCAGAAAATTACATCCAATGGTGATTGCAAGTGACATGGCCTGGCAGTACAGTGACAGTTGTGATGCCTCCTATCTTCCCTCCCTCCGATTCTCCTCTGCTTCTCCAGATCCCTCTCCTATGCCGTGTCATTCCCTGGTGACCGCAGCAATGCCCCTGGTGACCGCCTGCTGCCCTCTTCTTGTTGAAGCTGTCGAGTGCTGAGATGTCCCAAAGTTCAATCTTGTCATGCTCAGGCATCGCTTTCTGCCACCCTCTATCCATCAACCGAGCTGTTTGTGAACCATTATGATATGTGTGTGTCTGTGTGTAAGCACGTTTATGTGTATGCGATGCGCTCACTGCTCCTTCGTTCCTGAACACATCATCCCAGCTGCTTCACCAACCTGATTTTTTTACTTGCATATCTGTGTGAATGAATTTAAACATTGAATGTGTCCATTAAGGGTCAATTTAATTGATTCAGTTCATCACAATGAATCATGAATCACAATTGCACCCTGAAATTGACCCTCTCAACCCTGTAGGGATATTTAGGTGGATTTATGTGGATTATGTGTGTGTGCTTGTGTCTATGTGGAGGTTTTGCGTGTGTATGTGTCTGCGCCGGCCCCTGGGACGTGTCACCCCTTTGTCTCATCACTGCTAATATGAACTTGAGCATCCACGCGTCGAGCTGTGACAGATCGGCAGACAGCCCTGCCCCCTCACGCTTCCGCTCCCAGCATCCCTTCATCCCTGCTACCTATCTAGCTCGCTTAATCTTAAATTAATTTCAGGTCAAAAACCAACCGATCCCTGGCACCAGGCTATGATACCTCACCTGCACACTGGGGATCACTGGAAGTGTAACATCAGATTAACAAGATAGCACATGACAAGCGTGGGGATTATTTGATTCGCTTTATCACCACATACGACTCCATTTTTTTATCTTTTAGACAGTCTGCGTGCACCACGATGTGATTAATAAACAAACCCGTGAATCGCATGTGTGGCGCTGTCAGCAAATGCAAAATATTTGTGGCCTTTTAAAGTGACTCCCGATGTGTTAGGTCAAATGGTGTTGGAAGATTATGTTATTTGACGTTTTTCCACTCTTGACCTTTCCACTAATGTTACGGAAGATCCGTTGAGTGTTTCTGCTCAGTAGCAGTTCACGATCCGGTCTTGCATGCTGAGTTCTGGGTCGCTAACCTCACTGGCAGGTACTTAACCTTTTCACACCACTGACTCAAACACCATGAACTCTGATTTGGAGTACATAGATCTTAAATGTGCTATAGCATTTTCACACAATTTTTTATTATGTGAATTATTTGCAAAAGTAAATAAATAGTACACAATTTAAAGTTTATATAAATGTTTTTTTTTTAATTTAAAATGTATTATTTTTTATTTAGTTAATTTAAAAGAAAAAATGTTAATTTAGCAAAAAAAATGTTAATTTAGCAAAAAACAAATTTCTTCAACAGCAAAATGTTAAATATGGAGGCCAAATGTAAAAAAAAAAAAGTAGTAAATAGTTTTTAACTCAAGGCTGTGTTTAATTAAATCGTGGCCATGTTGTATAAATGTGTTCCCTCATTTTAGTTAAGTCATGACCACGATTAAATTAAAATTAAAACAACAGAGTGAATTAGCACAACATGGCCATGATTAAACTAAATTGAAGGGACAAATGAATAAAACTTGGCCATAAATGAATAAGTAGTGGGAATAAAATCTTAATTTGTGGCCACAAGGGCTGGAATTCATATGACATGTCATATTGACCTCTTGACTAAATTCAAAGAATAAACTTAAAAACAGATGGTGTATTTCCATAATATTTTGATATATATATATATATATATATATATTTTTTTTTTTTACATTTGTTAAGTATTTACTATAAAAAAAGAAGCAATAGAGTATGACAAGATATAATATTTATATATTATTATATAAGATATATATTGTTGTGATGTCCGTATGTGAAAAAAAATTGTACTGACCCCTAGAAGTGTGGAAAAAATTGTCTTTTTTTTGTTGTTGTTGTAAAAATCATATTTTTAGCAGTCAGGCATGATTAATTTATTCAACAGATGAAAGTGTCCACTAATATAGGGTTAGAAAAATTAAACTAAGCAGTGTTTTGCTGGTCACGTGATCTCAAAGACTAGACTAAAATAGCTGTTAGTATATATATTTTATTAATTAATTTTATTTTATAATTTATTTGTTACTTTTTTAATGGGGAAAAATATTTAGTTATGTATATAGTTAGTATATAGTTATGTAACATAATGCATGCGCTTTTCATAGAAATGTAAAAGAAACAAATGTAATCCCATTTATATATCCCCAGAACCTAAGAATTTGATTGTATTGAAATTGTTTGTAGGAATTAATCCCGTTTTGATTTTTATGTTTGTTTGTTTGTTTGTGCGTGTGTGTGTGTGTGTGTGTGTGTGTGTGTGATTATATCTGCCTGACTGGGAAGTTAATGTCAAGCTGATGTGGAGTGACAGTGGGCACCCTGTCTGGCAGGCCCAGAGTGCGGGCCACCACATTGTCTGGCTCCCCAGGGAGGACAGATCAGCATGCTAGCCTTGCCAGAAAGTGCTAATAGGCGCAACACGTCTTACTTTCACACATTAAGGCGAGCAAAGGGTGACAGATCGGAGCTGTGATACTGCCGCATGGAAAAAAAGGTCTGCGCCACCCGTTTGCCATGCGGCAACAGCTAATGATGAGCGCTGCTAAGTTGCGCTACATGTCTGCCAAAAATTGAGCTGAAATGCATCCTGACAGATATCGCCGCGATGCCAGTCACAAGAGCAAATGAAGCCAACTTACAAAAACACCTGGCTGATTGCTAAAAGTTTTTAAAATAAGAGAACAAAATGAGAGAGAAATATGTAATAATTCAGTTTGCAATACTGTTTTTTTTGCAGCCATGACTGGGGACTGTGAGTCACTCTTCCTGTTAGTGGAAACAAACTCATGGTCACACTAACTCTAACTCTATGCATACTAGTGTCACCAACAAGGACAGGGGGTTTGTGCGAAAACCACAGAGCTTGCAAGGTGTCACCACAAAGCCTAATGAAAACACTATGGTTTTCACAGATATTGATTTCATCTATGGACCAGACCTCAAATCTACTTCAGAAACCAACGATTTAGATTTAGAAATTCTGCAGTTGACATGTTAATGTGATAGGATGCTTGTTTCTTGTTGTGTGATTTGTGGATATTGCAAACAAGAGGCACGCGTACTGCAATATAAAATGTCTTTGATGAGGTCATATTGTTGGCAGAAAAATGGGGTCACCTGGGCAAAGGTTTGAGCATGAGGAGGTTTCTTTCATACAAGTGCATTGTGCAACATTTCCGGCATGATATGTGCAGAAAGTGATTTTCTTATTCAATGTTTCTGTCTTGTTTTCCAGTACAAATATCTCAATATTCCTAAATCAAGAAACATTTACTTGAGAAGCAAAATGATGTCAGGTATTTTGGAAAACAAATTGAAAATCACGTTTTTTCCAGTGCACTGCATAACATATTAAATGTAGTACAAGCTGTACACAGAATATTTTGTCATTTATTTTGAGCAAACCAGGAAATGGCCAAAAATCTTTAAACACCCCTCTTGCCACTGTTGTGTTTAGTTGTGTAATTGAGGTCAAGGGAACATCGGTCATGGATGAATAACTGATCCTGAAAATAATTGACTCACTTATCAATAACAGATGACTCGTCATCAGCGCTACAAATTATATTTTCCTTTATACTTTTTGTTGATATTTCTTACCACACAGGTCTCATTTCCCTGCCGCCAGGCCAGAGATGCAGAGAAGAGTGACTCGGCTTCATTTCAGTGTAAAACACTACAAAAAACTCTTACATCCTTTCCTTTCCCATTTCCCCCCTCTTGCCCCTCTCCATCCCTCTCGCCCAGGGCCTCGTTGTGCTTGCTGAAGCGTTATGTTGTAAGTGTGGTAGTGCGTGTCCTGTCATCAATAGGAGTGAGTTACACAGGTCAGCAGTTCAAACGCAGGTCACAGCCTCATGCTCCACATCGATGTCTCGCTCTGCTCTGATTGGCTCATTGCACAAACAGATTCACTTCTGCTCCCTGCTGTTTGATCCCTGCTCTGTTTGATCCTGGAGTGTACTATCAAAAAAAACTTTTTTTTTACATGCAAGAAATATGGGCACTTACAGGGGAAATCCAATGTATTGTTATTTCTTGGTGGGCCATGTGTGTTTGTGAAGGAACCTGGTTGGGACAAGTCACATATGTTTTGTGAACAATATATTAAATTCAGTATTTGTTGGCCCAGTATAATGCTTGACTTTTTTTGGTACCATTTACATTTTTTGGTGTTTCAATTATAGTTTTGTTGTTCATAAATGCTTAAAAAGTCTGTAGTGAACTGTTTGATGGCAGGTTCCATTATGACAACTTCTATCTATCTATCTATCATCTATCTATCTACTATCTATCTATCTATCTATCTATCTATCTATCTATCTATCCTTGGAGTAAAGCGTTACTTGTTATCTGCACTGAATGTTTTGTGTTACATATGGATGGTGAAAGAGCTTGTTCTTGTGATCTTCCTGGCCATCTAGTGGAAAATGTGGGATACACAGGGTTACAGAAGCAAATTGGATTAAGCATGAGATGTTGTATGTTGCTAACTTAAACTGCTTGGCTAGTTACAGTTTTTCTCAGTCGCTTTGGTGCATTTCTCACGGTGTCAGGACTTTTCATCTTGATGACACTGACACTTTCATTGACATGAATACTTGCTTTTGAGGAATGACCTATCCATTTTGAGCAAGTGACACGCTTTTGCAGGTTATCAACTAGGTTTTGCAGTTTGTACTAATTGTTTTGAGAACTGCATTAACTGTTGTGCAAATGTAAATAGTGATGTGAGAAATGCACCAAAGCGACTGAGAAAAACTGTAAACTACATGGTATTAAGGAAACAGATAGATGCATAGTGATATTGTTTGATAGCATGCAGTCAGTTTATTTTTGAACAGGCTTGGCAGGCCAAAGCTCAACGGCAAAACAAAACATGCAACATATTTTATAGTTCTTGTTATGCATTTTCAAATGTGCTTTTATTTTTAGGTCTACTGTATAGTGTAAGTAGCATTGAATGTTTGCTTTAAAAAAAAGATCTCACAAAGCTTTTTGAACACTCTCAGAAAGCTGGCACTGGGGTGGTACTCTTTCAAAAGGTACACCTTTGTAACTTATTTAGCCCATTTTAGTAACTTATAGGTGCACATTTATACCTAGAGTGTATGTACAGTACCTTTTGATAAGGTGCTACCCCAGTGACAGCTTTTGTGTCTTTTTTTCTGAGAGTGATGTCCTGAGATGAAACAGTACACTCTCAGAAAAAAAAGGTACAAAACTGTATAAGCTAGTATATACACTTTAGGTACTAATATGTACTTTTAAAGTACTAATATGTACATTTAAGTTATTGATATGTAGCATTTAGGGGTAAATAAGGTTTAAAGATGTACCTTTTAGATTTCGTTAAAAAGGATATAGGATTAGATTATCAAGCAAGCATATCAAAGTTTGTGTTCAAAACCTGAAGGTATTCATACATGGAAGTTATAATGGTTTCATCTTCAGATGTAAAATGTATACTTCTTTTTTGTCTCATTTTTTAAATAATAAGTGTTATAAGAGAGTAACAAAACACACCACCTTTTAATTAACTGGTTTGGCTATTTCACCTGCCCCCATTACTAGCAGGTGCATATAATCAATCATGCAGCATGCACATTTTTGTGTACCTTTCCTGTTCCAGTATGACAATATGCCTGGGCATAGAAGTGACGTCCATAAATAAATTATTTACCGGTGTGAAAGAAAATGACTGTTCAGCAAAAAGCCCAAACATGAACACCACTGAATGAATTGGGATGAATTTAGATGCTGACTGTGATTCAAGGACCTTTTGATACCATTGATACTTTTGTGCTTGAAAAGCGGCAAATCACCTCAGCCGTTCTCCAACATCTAGTGGAAAGTCTTCCCAGATACAGCAGCAAAGGTAGGACCAACTCACTATTAACGCCAGTGGTTTTAGAATTAAATATTCAACAAGCACCTATTGATGTGGTTTTTGGATTCCACATATTTTTGGCCATGAGAAGTGTGTGCATACGTTGATTTTTTTTTTTAAATCCATGGTGATACTAATGCATGTATACGCCAAGCCGCATTCACAAAACGTTTCAGGATTTATCCAATTGTTCACTTTTGAGAACTTTAGTTATTCAGTGTAAGGCCTTAAGAAAAGTGTGAAGATGACGGCAGCAACACTTCAGAAAAGAGATATTTGTGCTTACCACTAACGCTGAACTCTTATCATAGTCTATCAAGTTGTTTCTATGTTTTTTTCCCATGAACGTCAGACAAAAGGTGAAAAACGGCTTTGAATGCTTTTTTTTTTGTTTTTTGTGGAAATTTTAGCCGATATATTTTTCCCCCTGATATATTTTTCACAACAGTTAAATATTATAGATTTAGGCATAAATATTGGTAAAAAATTTAAAAAACTATTTAGGGCAATCTTATTAACTTCCCCAAAGCAATGAAAAAAATTGAGTTTGTACTTATAGTAATGTTTGACATGAATTATAATTCATAAATCAACTTGGCTTTGATTTCCCTTTGTGATTAAATTTTAATTAGTCCCCCTAAAACCTACATTTGACCCATATCTGCTGAAATGTTTGAGGTGGAGGCCTGTGGAGGCCATTTGCCTGTGTGATGTGTTTCTTTGTGTGAGTCTGTCAAGAAAGAAAAGGAAAGAGAGAGAGAAAAAAAGAGAAAAGGAGAAAGAAAAGAGCGAAAGAGAGAGTACTGAGCTCTTCACTGAGAGCATGTGGTTTTGAGCGGATGGGCGGGCCATCCTGTGAACTTGAGAGAAGTGCATCTCTCTCTGAGCATGTATGCATGTGACAGAGAAATGACACAAAGGGTCGGAAGTGGGGTGGGGGAATTAGGGGAAAACAGATGAGAGTTTTAAAACAGCACTTTGACAAAACCAACTCTGTTGATATCAGTTCAATGAATTAAAGAGAGAGAGAGCGAGAGAGAGAGAGAGAGAGAGACTCTTTCCAAGTTATCTATTATAAGAGATCATCATAAAACATACTTTTGGTCGAATAAAAAAAAAAAAAAAAAAAAAAAAAAATCAAAAATCAAAATGCCCATGCATATACTGTACACTACCAGTCAAAATTGTTTGAACAGTAAGATTTTTAGTGTTTTTTTTAAATAGTTCTGTTCTGCTCACCAAGCCTGCATTTATTTGATCCAAAATACAGCAAAAGCAGTAACATTGTGAAATATTTTTACTATTTAAAATAACTGGTTTCTATTTGAATATATTTAAAAATGTAATTTATTCCTGTGATCAAAGCTAACTTTTCAGCATCATTACTCCAGTCTTCACTCTAAAAAATGCTGGGTTGTTTCAACCCAACTTTGGGTCAAATATGGACTAACCCAACTTTTGGGTTAAAAATTTAATGTAAAAATTTAACCCAACGGTTGGGTTAGTCCATATTTGACCCAAAGTTGGGTTGAAACAACCCAGCATTTTTTAGAGTGTTCAGTGTCACATGATCCTTCAGAAATCATTCTAATATGCTGATTTGCTGTTCAAGGAACACTTTTTTTTAAATTATTATTATTATCAATATTTAAAAGTTTTGAAATTTTGAAATGTTTGCTTTCAGGATTCTTTGATGAACAGAAATATCCAAAGATCAGCATTTATCTGAAATAAAAATGTTTTGTAACATTATACACTATACTATTCAAAAGCTTGGAGTCAGTATAATCTTTTTTGGGGGGGGGTTTCAGTCTTTTTATCAACTTATTTTTCCATTTAGCACATTTTGTATTTCTTCTTGGTGCTTAATGATCGAAAGCCTCAATGATCTGTGCTTATGCACCTCAGTTTTTGAGTGAAAAGCATAATTTGTGGATAATTTTAGCAATATTCACCAAATCAGACAAATGTACACTAAATTAGAGCATGTTCCAGTTTATTTCATAATATTTACAGAATATTTTTTGACACAATATGCATTCATTTTTTTTCTTTCTTTATATACCTTGTTGGTATGACAAAATCTCTCTACCCCATTAGCGTCCTCTTGACTCTTCAATAGATTTGGCGAATTCTCACATTGTCCCAGTGGAGGTTAGTTGTGTATGGTCAAGGAGCCATATTCACAAAGCTTTATCCCCTGAGTTATATCACAAAGAAATCACACACCAAACTACAGGGCAAAAGAGAGACTTTGAGCATCCAGAAAAGCATTCAGTTTGCTAATTTGCCTTTGCATGAGAAAAAAAACCCCACTGTCTTGAGGAGCAAGGTAACAGCAATAGCTCTTTACTGTAAATAACTCCTGAGCGAATCTTTGTGAATAGTGGCTGAGTTTTACTTTGCTTCTACTCTGCATGTTCATGGACAAGGGTGCAAGACAAGATATAATATATATTTATATATGGAAACTTGTGGGTGATTATGCAGAAATGGATTGTCTTTACACTTTAGCTGCATCTTTCCACGTCTGCACACTATTCATCGAAAATGTTCTTCCACATGTTTCAGTCGCACCATATTTCAGGGTAATATTCTTAAGTGGTGCTTGGTCATCGTGTGAAAAGAAATAAAAAAAACAAGCAGACTGTGTCTTTGGTTGCATTGATGGCATTTCAGTTTATCCACACTTGTATTTCATGGTATTTGGAATGGTGACATCATAGACGATTCGTATATTTACAACATCTGGAATGGTATTTTCCAGAATATTAGCAATTACCACATAAAATTAGATGACCAACTGAATGAAACCTCCACCCAGTTATTTGACAGACAGCATATAGCTTCTTATTTTGCACTTCGCTATATTTGGCTTCGTAATTTTGCACATGTGCACCAGTGATGACTTTGTGCTACTTTCCCATTTTAGTTCCTCTGTATTTGGGTTAGTAGCAGATCCAGTGCCCTCGTTTTTACAAAGTCTGCAGAATCAGGGAAAGTAGCGAGAAAGAAGACTTTATAACATAGTATAAGGTACACCTGGAAGAATAGGGAATAGTAAGATAATTAAACACACTCAAATTGGTGCTGTATCATTTGGATCACAGCAATACAAAACATTGAATTAGCAGTTCCAGTAGTTTTCCATTTGCTCTTATCCAAGCTTGAAAAATGCATATCTATATTATATAGGTTAATACATATAATTGGCTTTAAATACAGGTATACATTTACAGTACATTAAAAAAAGTTTGAACTGATAAAACAGATTGCGCTCTGTGATGTGATCAGATGAACAAATATATTTTGTCAAAGCAATTTTTCTTAAGTAATTACATCAAAAACAATCCGCTGTCTAAGTGTACTATGGAAATCACAGTATTACTGTCTTGAGAAACAACAGTAACTGGTGTTTTGTCAGTGGTTGGCTAAACTGTGTGCACAGAGCTGCAATCATTATTTACATTAAGAGAGGAAATTCTTTAAGAATATTTTTAAGAAAAAATCTTCGCTTTTTGTACAGCCAAACACCCCGGAAGACAAAAAAAAAATAGATGCGATTGTGAATTTACAGATAATTACAAAGAATTCAGTTTTGTTAAAGGGAAGTCCTGCCAAACTAAGATATATTTAAGGGTATTCAAGACCCTGGAGTATTAAAAAATAAATGATTTCTATAAGGTTATAGAAATATTAACATTTTTACCTCACTGTTAGTAATATTGATAAAGGTAAACTGGATATTAAGGGCTTATATAAAGTGCTGAAATTCAAATAATGCAACCATTGGCCATTATGTCTAATATTCCCTCAAACTTATCCTGTATAGCGCCCTCATAACTACTCAGTTCTCCAAAAATGGCCACAAAGCACATTCTGTGACCACATTAAAGTGTAAATAATGCAAATAATCATGGGAACTGTAGTTGAACTGTAGCTGAAATGAGAGCCTTAATATTGCAATATGCTCAGTCAGTTTGGTTTAGTGTGTGTAATTGTTGATAAACAGTGTTTAAAATAGAAAGTTACCATTTTTCAAGAAATTTTTGTTGAAAAGAAGCGATATATAGAGATATAAGCCATTCACGACACATTTGAGTTTTGCAGGTAATCACAGATCTCCGTTTCACTTATCAAACTGGGAGACTGGCCACAGGTGCATCGCCTACATTCTGCCTGAAAGCACCCGGCTAAAAATACCAGGAGCAAAGAATGAATGTAACTGTGGAACAACAGAAGGTCATGGGAATGGCGTGGCTGTGGGTGTCAGATCTTGCTGTTCTCCAGGTGCGAGTCAATGTGCTTGATCAAGGCATCATCAGGGTAACCAATAGGGAAGATTAGCTGGCACAGCGGGCAGCTCCTGACGTCACCCTCCTCCTCTGTCTCCATCCACAGCTGCAAAGGGCACAGTGATATGTTTGAAAGCCATAATATTTAAAATCCACGTCTTAAAATCTAAAAGATACAATAAATGTGAAATGTGTATTTTATTGAGTTTAAACTCTTTTCCTTTTCTAGCTTGTTTGGCACAGACAGCTATAAGTAAGCCATATGAATATGGATTCCTCTGTAAACACTGTCTCCATGGTGCTTTCAAAATATTTCCGTGTTTGTTAGAGCAGCCAGACACAGCAATGGTGGCTCAACCAGTGGGGTGAGTTTGGGGACGGGGTTATCTGTTTGTACAGCCAATAGCAGACCACGGTTGTGCATTAGAAATCTCCCTTTCAATCCATAAGTTCTTATTTAAATGTAATTGGCCAAACTCTACAGGAAGTTGAATTGGGAATACAGGATGTGGATTTTAAATTAATTAATCGTTATTCCTCCCTGGTCTACAAATTTATATTAAATACAAAAAAGTATATGTGAATTAGGAAACAAATTTAGGTGACATTTCAAACTTCAAGCCTTTTAAATATGAACACATGGCTTTGTCATGACTTTCTCAATTTAAACATTCTCAATTTAATTCTGAATGCTGCACAAGTTTGAGGAATCCAGTCTGAAAAAATTACTTTTTAATTCGGTTTGGTGACACAAATGGTGTAGAAATTACACACTTCACCTTTGTCACTGTATATTCTCAACATAGGTTCATTGGAAAAATGAGCCTCTACCTACATTTTTGCAAAATGCCAAAAACATATCTATTTATACAGTTCACCGCATTTTCTAGCTCAAATGAACACTAGTGGTGGTAAAACAAACAACTTTTACTCCTTTTCTTTTTTATGATTACAGGGTAAGATTTTCAATTAATAAATACTTTTTTGTCTTTATTATCTAGAATTTTGTTCTATGGTTCTATGCACAACACTATATTATGACCTCAAAACACTTTTACAATAATGCATGATTTGTAAAACTGATACATTTTGACATTAGCATCACATGGCTTTTTTGATGTAGTAAACTTGCTTGGTAGCTCACCAGGTACAGCATTGCACTTTCAATATGGCGTGCTTGGGGTACGAGTCAGATTTATGTTCATCTGTTTTGGATAAAACCGAACATGCTTTTAGCGCCACTTACTATACATTTCACTTTGAAAGTGTCATGAAATGAGCCAGAAGCAATGTAACATTTCACAGAAATGTAATCACAGGCACATTTCCAATAAGCCTAGGTAGGTTATTCTGGCCACTGAATGTGCTTTTCTACTCACATTGATGGATGGCCAAGACTGGGCATGCTCTGCGTGCAGGTATCCAGGTGGGTGACAGCTAAGGGTGTTGGGACGGGAAGGAATGGGGAAAGCGGAACAAGAGGCAGGGCCTCTGGAGCTTGATGAGGGGCTCGACACCCCCAGTGTTCGCGGAGGACTGATGGGATGAGGGCAGGACCACTCCTCCTCATCCTCTGAGGACTGTGGAGGCTGTGGGGATGGATGCAGAGGTGCTGGGCTGGGCTGAGGCTCAAAATGCAAGTGGGACACATCCGAGTGGTGGAAAGACAGCTCCCTGGACAGCCGTGGAGATTCAGCCAAACCCCCATCACCTCCAACCCCGGACTGAGAGCCCTTTCTTTGAACTAACATGTGCTGGCTTCCTCCGTGTTGCTGTTGTTGCTGCTGCTGTTGCTGCTGCTGCTTGTGGTAGCTGTCAACATATGGTCGAGGTTTCGGCAAAGTGGACACCGGGTCCAGAGTGAACCGTGGGGGCCGTTGATAAGCTGATGGATCGGCTACTTCAGAGTAACTGCGTCTTCCCTGGAAACTGGCCCTCAAGTGGTGGGAAGTGGGCCTGCAGGAATAGGATGCGGGGCCGTCGCTGAGCTCAGGCAGAGGCGAGCGACGATGCATGTCTGGAGAGAGACGCTGCAGCACTGGCGAGCGCCGCTGGGGAACAGGCGAATGGCGCTGTTGTATGGGAGAATGGCGCTGTTGGATTGGGGAATGGCGCTGCGGAACAGGAGAATGCCTCTGGTGAGGGATAGGAGAGTGGTGCTGAACTAGAAAATAAACACAGGACATTTAAAAAGTGGAATAAAATCAGCAGAATGAATATTAGACAAGATACGTTTAAATAAACACACAATAAATACTTGAGATCAGTGTTAATCTTGTCAACAAAATTACTGATGATATCGCTCTTTAAAGTCAGCCTCATATATTAATCATATATCATAACTCAAACTGCTGGTCAGAGGACAGACTTCTCTATAGTGATGTATGTTGGGCTTTTTCCTCATTTAGTGTGCTTAAACTCTGCCCCTGCAAGCTCACATTCATCTACCTGTCATTTTTGCCTCCTCCACATCCCAAAATCCAACCAGCAACCAATAAATACACATTTTTCTTCATAATCAATCTGTTAGACTTGGATGTACGTCACAACATGGAAGAAAAATCTGTTTCATCATTATGAAGCGTTGCTTTTACAAAGCCCGAATTTTCATTTTATTTAAATGGTTTTATTTAAATCGAGGCCAGGAAGTAAGAATTAGAATTAACAAAGTCAATAAATATATTTATGGGGCTCCGTACATTGTAAATTTAACAATAATTTTTTTCATCAACAGTAACAAAGACAAGACGAAAAAAGCATCATGACGATATTTAAACAATTTAATTTTAAATACTGTTGATTAAAAACATGCCACCACAAGATATTAACATGCATTGATACAGTAGACACATCATATTACAACTTACATCTGCACAATATCACACGCAAGTGAACTAAGTTATGAGTTAGTCATAAAAGTGTAAGACAGTGAATATGCTCTACGTAAAACATGGGCATTGGGTAAAGACATGTAGTTTCTGTTAAATTTATATGGCTAAATTCATATATAATATATCTGAATATTTTATTTCATTAAATGTAGCATGGTTCATTTTATTACCGGAAGGATATCTTAAAAAGCGGTGTAAACAGCACAGTCCCTAATGGACAGATAGATGTCTGTAATGACTTCCTCTTTCCCCTCACATTTCCTCTTTGAGATATTTTCGTATTGTTTTCCTGTGCATTCACCCCAGCACCTGTGGTAGGCTACTGCTACACCACTTTCTGACTAGCAACGGGCACACAAGATCCTGTACAGAAGATGCATCTGTCTTTCAATAATATGTCTAACGTGCATACACTGAGCTTCCTGCAATCGTGAGATTGCAATCAGCTATTTAGAGAAATCAGTCCTTCTATCTATGAATCAGTAGGGTTTTTTCCCCCTCCATCTCCGCTTCTGCTTTTTGGTCTGGTTTCCTATATCAAATGGGTTGTGTGGTTGAGAGCAGAGGTGCTAAAAAGATAAGGGGGGAGTTGTTTATGTTCTCAAACTCTTAAGAGGCTCTCGACATGAGAGGCGATCAAAACATGTCAGCAAAAACATTCCTTGTGGAATTTAACCAGACAGCAAACAAACATGCAGTGCTAAAAAAAGTGCCTGTTTACCCACCTACTTTGCTGAATTTGTATGAGTTTGACAAATTGGCTGAATTACAAAAGAGGTTTATTAAAGTATGAAAATATGATTATTGCCTAAACCAGGTCTTCATTACCCTGTACATGGCAAAAAGTATGAGCATCAGTAAGGTCAGGCGTTGGCAGTGGACGTTCCAACTCATCCCAAAGGACTTAATTGAGTGTCGTGGGTCATTAGAATATAAAGTAATACTATTTCATGAAATTAAATAGTGATTTCCTTTTTCCAGCTATTTGAAATGGGCTAATTAAGCCAGTTAGTTCTATAGAACTCTGTAATGTGTGTACTGTGCATATTTATAGGTATACAGTATATAAATGCACACACAGACATGTATATATTTGTAAACCATTTCACTGGTTGAATCCTGTGACAAAGCCACATTAAATAAAGTCACTGAGCTCTTTCGACTATACAAACGGGTAATTAGAACATGTCTACATACTTTTAGATATATAGTGTATGTTCATGACTCTGTAAAGTGTAATTATAGTTGTTCAAATATATATGTCTCTAACTGAATGTATAATATTGATGACATATTGAAATCCTTGTCCTCCTACCTGGGCTTGCCGGCTCCTGTGAGGCTTTTTGCAATATCTCTGTCTGTTTCGAGGTCAGAGCCTGTAGCTTGCCCAACTCCTCTGTTAGTTCAGTATAGGCCAAAGCTAGATTTACTCTGTAGAGAGAGCAAGAGAAAGAGAGAGAATGAGAAGGGAGTGAGAAATAGAGAGACAGTGGGAATTAACTAAACCGTTTTAGTCTCATAACCACCTGTAGTCAAGTTTAACCAATAGCTTTGCATCTTGAGTACTTAAATTAAGTATCTGTCATCACCGTTTCATTCTTTCTATGTAAAATTTCTATTTAAAAATCTATGTTGGCGCACAGATTCACAAAACTAGGTGCCAGGTAATTAACATCATGCTATTACCGCCTGCTAATCAGCTAAGATGGAACTGCACTTCATCTATACAGCAGTAACACTTAGCATGTTAACACATTACTGTATAACTGACAATGACAATAAAAATATCAGCACTATTTCCTTAGTACTTAACTGTGACATTTAAAAGCAATAATAAGAAGCACGTACTGTAATAATGGTTGACAATTATGTTTATGACACAGTTGGTAACACTATTTAACTGCGATATGTGTCGCTCCACCAGTGAGAACATAACGCATGACTGGCACAGAGAAGAAAACAGTGTAGTTTCAAATCATCTGACTCTGCAGTCACTCACCATGGCAACCGAATTTCTAAAAAGCCTCAGTCATCACAAAAATTGGCAAGTGATTTCCTACATAGCTCTGCAAGTCTTTCGCAGCACTCTGCTGTCTCTTTCTTCACGCATAATACAGTAACTTTAACACGTAATCAATTTTAACATCCATGTATTTATTTATGTATATGGTAGCTGGTCATGTATTAAGCAATCAGACTTTCATCATCAATAATAAAATAAAGCAGTGCGATTTATATTGCAATAATGACTAAATGACTGTGCATTATCTCTCACTTAACTCACAACCTTCCTTCCATTGATACTCCATTAATTTTTAACAAAAAAATTGATCAGATTGTGTCTTGGTTTTATCTAGCTTGCTCAAAAGTTACATAATTCAAATGCACAACAATCAAATAAGTCTGACACATTTATGATAACCATCAAAAAGTAAGTTTTATGGTAAAAAATTCCAGTTAACTTAGATGCAAAGAAACAGAAACTATGTCATCAGATGGCCTTTATCTGATTATACATAGACCAAATTCACAAAAACCTTTGGTGCTTTATTATAAAAAGACTCATAGTTTTTGAGATGGTGTTAGATATATCAGGAGAGACATTTCAGTTTTACACTTCAATAGCGCATGTGTGACCGATCACTTTTTTAACGTGTACATTCGCATGAATTTGACAACCACAGATAAGTATATATAGTATTAGTATAAACATCATGCTGTTAAATTAATTTCAAGTCAACACCATTAAGGGTGTCATTTTTAAAATATTTTTAAAGTAAATGTAAAACAGCTCCCTGCAAAAAAAATAAATAAAAAATTCAAAAGCTTTTAAGGTCAACTACCATTTTGACTATGCAATGTCACCAATATGTATTGTATACAGCACATTTTGATTAATTGCAAATGGCAATAATGACTAAATATTTTTAAAAAAGCATGAAGAGGGTCATGAACACAAGAAGGGGCCAAAACTAATGAAGAAGTTCACTGCATTTTAATAAGATGAGTTAAATGAGTCATCCGCCACCAAAGCGGTCTGGTGCAAGGTCACATCTCGTCAATTTTCTCTCTCAGTTAGTGGAGGACTTAGCTCTCTGCCTCTTTCTCAGTCCCACACACTCACACACACACACACACATACACACACACACAAATTACCATATGGGTCAAAGAAATCTGCGTTAGCTGAGTAAGAGAGAACCAGCAGCACAGTTGCATAATCTTGCCTTCTATCTGTTTATATTGAGACTATACTTAATACCAAAGAGCAAACTAACATCAATATAGACAAAGTACTGGATCTTTAGCCTTAACTTATATTCGTAGACCACAGATCAAAATAAACCACAGGCCAAGCAGTGTTAACCAGCTCGCTCCACCAGTTATCTGCTAAGTTGTCTTCTGTTGCTGGCCAATCATAGCATTGGATATTCTTACCATTGTGCTCATTGTGTCCATCATTTGGCCCTCTGGGCTCCTGAGCATCCACAGTCAGGCTCAAGCAGCCATGGTATTCAGTGGTAATGAGTTGTCTTTCTCCTCCGTCATTATCGACGCATGAGCAACAACTCATCTGTCCAAGTGGCATCCTCATTTGATAGACACTATCTATCAAAGAGGTATTTACAGCAGATTTCGATGATGTGTGACACTTTTTTTTCTCACCTTCTCACATGCTCACACACACACACACACACACACACACACACTTGCATGCACCGTATGAATCTTAGGAAATGGCTTATGAATGCATCACCTTTTGGACTGTTCACTGAAACATTCTCTGAATGTGTGAACATCTTCCTATTAACATAAATGAAATGAAACAAGAGTAGTGTCGCCTGCATGTCCTGTGTGTGTGTGTGTGTGTGTGTGTCTGTCTGTCTGTCTGTCTATAGACAAACATATCTATGTTGTCCTGTGTGTATACATTTAAAGGTAAAATGAAAGCTCTTGAAGTATGAAAAAATGCTTTTGTTGAGCATCTGCAGAACTATTGAGCACAAAAATAAGAAAATGTAAAAAAATAAATAAAAATGAGTGGGAGGATGTGTGTGTGTGTGTATTTGTGTGCTTTTTATCTGAATATTGATGATGATCTAGTGTGGGAGGGTATGTGGGCTGTTTGAGCGATGTCTGACCTTTGTGCTGAAACTAGTATCTATAACATTCGTCTTCTTTATGCAAACAAATGTTGGCTATATGAATTTATCTTCTATTTTTCAGCAAAACTTAAATCTAAAGCAGCCAAATAACTTAATCAGCACAGCCCATGCTGCAGACAATAAATACTATGTAATCAGAAACAAATAAGTACCTTTTGCCAGACAGCATTATTATAAAAATAATTGCAAAACATACTTCTCAACCCTTCAAATCAGTATGTTTGGGTGGTAACACTTTACAATACTGTTCCATTGTTTATAAATAACTACATAAGAACAAATGACTAATGCACCATTAACATTCTAGTAACTATTATTAATTAACAAGAAACTCTGATTAATAGTAAGTAATAGCGCTCAGTTGAAAGTGGTAGTTTACTATTAGCTAATCAGTAACTACTATTTTTTCATATCCTGGAGAACTACTGTATACAGGTTCATAATTAATGTGAATTATACATAATGTATAATTAATTCTAAAGTGAAGATCATGATAACCCACTAGTAATGAGTAATTGTTACCAAATCCAGCAAAAGGAATTATTATCCAGAAACTTGCAAAAACCCCAATCACGTACAATGATTTTAGTCATGACAAGAGAGTTATCATGTTATTCACTTTAGAATACTGATCCAAATAATCAGTAATTCCTTATGAAGACTTTGGTAATATTTGAGTCATAACAAGTCAGTTACCATGACCTTCACTTTAGAATTAATTGTACATTATGCATTATTCATAATAATTATGGACCGGTACACAGTAGTTCTTAGTAGTTCTAAGAGAGGTATGAAAAAACATTAGTTACTAATTAGCTAAAAGTGAACTACCATATTCGACTAAGCGCTATTTCTTACCAATTCATTAATCAGTTTCCTGTTAGTTACTAGTAGTTACTAATGTGTTAATATTGTGTTACTCATTTGTTTTGGTGTAGTTATTCATTAATGACGGAACAGTATTCTAAAGTGTTACCGTTTGGGTAAATAATGCAATTTTAAGGAATGCTGTCTGATATCAAACCAAAAAACTCAAAGAAAGTCAGATACATGCTGAATGTTAGCATCTCAAGGAAGGCCCTTTTTGCATGCAAACTCAAGTCTATATATATATATATATATATATATATATATATATATATATGTATATATACAGTACT